>NC_057736.1:15943197-16023436 GCF_004010195.1 Chiloscyllium plagiosum
CTCATTTCCCCTCCTCCCACCTTGTCTCAGTCAAATCCCTCGAACTCAGCACCGCCTTCCTAACCTGCAATCTTCTTCCTGACCTCTCCGCCCCCACCCCACTCTGACCTATCACCCTCACCTTGACCTCTTTCCACCTATCGCATTTCCAACGCCCCTCTCCCAAGTCCCTCCTCCCTACCTTTTATCTTAGCCTGCTGGACACACTTTCCTCATTCCTGAAGAAGGGCTTATGCCCGAAATGTCGATTCTCCTGTTCCCTGGATGCTGCCTGACCTGCTGTGCTGTTCCAGCAACACATTTTCAGCTCACTTTCTGCTAGTCTAGGAAAGTCATCTTAATTAGTTGAGCACCATGTGGAATTTTCCACTCTCTTTTGCAGGGCCAATCATGGAAAGGTTGAGGAATAAAACTGGAGAAAGGAAAATATGAGATTGTTAGGCTGAGAAACAAGATTTCACGTATTTACACAGGATACAGTTTATGGCTCTTAGCTTCATTTCTTAGCTCTCACTCACTCTGCACATACCTGGAGGCTGCAGATCTGAGACTTGCATTGTTTCTTAGCCCAGAGGGAGAGACAGAGAGTTACATAAGTAATTAGCCAAAGAGGGGAAGATTGCATAAGAAAAATTAACATGAACCAAAGCAGACAAGGTGCCAACAATATCACTTGAGGAAACATTTTGCCAAAAATGGGAAGAATTCAGGCCCAAATTAGTGAAATTGGACCTTTGATTAGATCTCATAATCAGTCAACAATACTGTTCTTGTGTCATGCAACTACCAGAATGGTAACAGGTGAATTTGTGGACATTGGTCTTTTATTATCCTGGAAATTCTTATGTTTTTGATACTGGTGTATCCACAGAATCTCTTCTGCACATCAGACACAACTTTACGTGCTCCTATGGTGACCTGAGATCAAACCACAGATCTTTATTTCTCATGGTGGGGTCCCTTTTCTCAAATCTACACCTATATTTGTTTCTAACTTATATAAATATTTAATTCAAGCAGTACACCAAAGCGCATAGGGACATGCTGTATAATTAAATATATCCCATATACATTACAAACTCCGCTAGCTCGTCTGAGCGAGCGAGAGCAGGCGTACTCATTTGCTGTTAATTATAAACCATTTTTCTGTCAGCTCGCTACTTTATAAACAAATGATGATCACTTATTATTATTGTCCGCCCGCAGACTGAAGATACACTCTGCTATAAATGATTCAATGTGCCTCCCCACATGCATTAATTTACAATAGCTTCAGAGATTAAGGAATATATTTTTATTGCAGACACTTTAAAATACACAGAGCTTTTTTTTTTGTTTGAATGAGTTAAGGGGATGTAAAAATAGGTTGACTTTGTTTTGGTACAGAATAAACTCTTATGCAGTGAGTCAGTCTGTGCTGCTTCAAAACATCCAAGATCACCAAAAAAAATGACTGAATAGATCTGTCTCCTTAATGAAACGTGCACAAAGGAACCTTCTCAATTCCCCGAAACTGTTCTTGGTGGATAGACAAAGCATTTAAATGCTGAAAAATGTACACGGAATGTTACCCACAGATTGCTCAAGGGTTCTGTGTGATGGTGAAGGATTAGAGGCAGCAGGAATGAAACTGAAAGAATTAAAGGTGAAAGGATCAAAATACTGAAGTCAATCACAAGTCATTAAGGTTTGTCTTTGGCCCACATCTAGTTGTACTGTGCTATCCAAGGAATCAGAGCAATTTACAGTTCAAAACGAAGCCGTTTGATCCATCATGTTCGCCCTGGTTCATTACTACAACAAGCCCAATCTATTCGCACAAACCTGCTCTCTGACGATAGACTGAATCTAGTGACACTTTCATCAAGTTTCACGGAGGGATTTACTCCATGAAACCTAATGTGTTTTTCTGTGTTATTGTCCCAACCTCACCTCATTAACTGAGCACCACATCCCTGTAGTGTCCCACTCATCCTATTCTCCCATGCGTCTTAGGCTTAAGAGCTTGCCACTCTTGGGTTATCTGGGATCCCTTAAGCCTCTGCCATCTTTGAACCCAGCCATGCATCCGGTAAAGTGTTAGGTTAAAAAACAACAAGGACTGCAGATGCTGGAAACCAGAATCTAGATTAGAATGGTGCTGGAAAAGCACAGCAGGTCAGGCAGCATCCGAGGTGCAGAATTGACATTTCGGGTAAAAACCCTCATTCCTGATGAAGGGTTTTTGCCTGAAACATCGATTTTCCTGCTCCTCGGATGCTGCCTGACCTGCTGTGCTTTTCCAGCACTACTCTAATCTAGACTCCAGTAAAGTGTTGGCAATCCAGAGTTGCCCTTCACTGTCAACGTAGTAGCACATCAATTGCAGTCCAATGTTCTCAGAGCACATAAGTGACGTGGCTGACACATATAAATGCACATTCCTACAACGATCACTATTTAAGTAGCAAGCTACGCAGCTTACCTCAGTCCATCTTACAGACCTTTTCAAAGTTACAGCTACTCTTTCCCCAGTACCCAACATAGCCCAGCATCTTACTGTTCAATATGGGACCTTCACATGTGGGAAAGTCTTCAAATGCTTTAAGCCATTCTCTTTAGTCAGCAATGGGAAAAGTGAACAGAAAACAAACTGAGGTTGCAGTTAGGGGAAGTTATTGGGAAAGCAAAGGCCTAGTGGTATTTTTGCTGCACTATTAATGCAGAGACCCAGGTAATGTTCTGAGGACCTGTGTTCAAATCCTGCCATGGCAGATGGTGGGAATTTATAAGGAAAACATTCTGGAATTTACAGTCTAATAACCATGAATCCACTGTCAATTGTTGGGGGGAACCCATCTGGTTCGCAAATATTCTTCAGGGAAGGCGACTGCCACCCTTACCTGGTTTGGCCTACATGTGACTCCAGACCCACAGTAATGTGTTGACTCTTAACTGCCCTCTGGGATGGGCAATAAATGCTGGCCTAGCCAGTGACACCCTCATCCTGTCAATGAATAAAAGAAAACTCCCTCTCAGAATGGAAAGGGACTTCTTGCCTTTGGAGCAACAACAATTTTCTAATCAATGAATAATCTCGGCACGCAGCTTACATCTGCTGGAAGTGGGTGTCAATGAAGTCAAGTCTGGTTTGTAGCGACACTCTATCACATTGCAGATGATGTTCCTCCTGCTCAATGTTCTCATTTTCCACTCTGGGTCCCTGCTCTCACTCTCCAAGTCTAACAGCCTCCATCAATCTCTGGCTTTATCCACTAGAGTTGTGCACAGTACAGCATGCTGTGATATTGTGGCACATTTTGTATTATTACGACCCTCCAGATGGACCTAAGGAGGAGAACCACGTCTTTAACAGCCCAATTATCTGCTTCATCATGGCCTGGGTCAAAGAATTGGCAGCACTGTCTTGACGTTTGGACTCAGTCAGGGGTTATGTAAAAGAGTGATCAGCCATAATCACAGAGGGTAGGCCTTATTCCTCACTTACCATCCTTTCAAAGCGTCTAAACTTTCAAACGCAGCAGGAACATGAGTTCTTGATTAGAGCAACATCATGTGATAATACTACAGGACACTTTGCATGCAGGGACAGGCACCCATCTAATCCCTTCAACCAGGCACCAGGCAGTATCTCAGGGTTCCTGGTTCCTGGATAACTGCAGCAGACATCTAAGAATTGGAACTGATGATCACAGATTACTTGCACATTGATGGAACGGAATTCTTTTCCATTGATTAACTCCGCTGTGTCATGACTTAGCCCTCTGAGTACAACATGAGCACAGTCCATCATGCCCTGCCCCTGGGGGTTGCTGAATCCTACTGCCCAGCCCACAGTACTGACCTCATCATGAGATGTAGTATGCGATCTAGCACAAACAGCATTATCAGCTGTGATAAATTTGTGGGGTGGACAATTGAGAGATCTCACACAGATCTCCATCGCACCTTGGAACTAGTCAGTAGCATAAAGGTGTCAGCTGTCACCCTGACAACCACTGGGATAGGATTGTCTCCCACTCCTTCAGGTCGCAGATCCCACTCCAGTATATGGTATCGTTCAGTGGCAGTGTCCAGGGATATCCTCAGTGACACTGTCCCTCGCCCATCTGGAGGAGATCACCTTGAGAATGATAGACTCGGGTACTCCTGTACCTCCTCTGAATACTAATATGTCCTTCAGCTGTGAACTCCTCATGCGGAGGCTGTTCAGCAGCCACTGGAGGTTCTGGTCCTGGGCTCACTATCCCTTTTCCATCTTTCCACATCTTTGTTGCATCACAGCAACAGCAACAATAGCACTCTGACTGGATATATTAGTCACGCTTCCAATGGACCTGTGGAGAACATAAGAAACAGACCAGATCCTTAGTCCTTAGCCGTAGTTCAATATGCCCACTCCATTAACTGATGACTGCTGCCAAATATGACATGTTGCCTGATTTTGTGTTTGCATCAAGCAATGCAACAAGACAGAAATACTGTGAGCATTTAAGGTACAGCTGAGGGGGTAAAATGCCAAAGGATAGGGCAGGGTAGGGACAATGTAAGCATGGCAGTAGGCACAAAGTGAACAAAAAGCTGGCATGCAGCATGGTTGAATGTATTAGATGGGTGTCTGTCCCTCCATCCTAGCAACTTTATCACCAAAGTTACAGAAGTGTTAAGGCCATTGGACTTATCATTTCTGCACTGATTTTATTAAATGAACACCATTACTTAGTGTCAATCTCCTTGTTTATCCCCATATCCTTCTACATTTTGATTTTACCAAATAATCATCCACTACCCTCACGAATGCCTCAAGATTTCCAATGAAAAGTGCTGACGCACACCAAAGTGTAGCACTGAAGTGCAAGAATGTATTGTAGGTGAATCGGAGATGTGCCATATTGGTGTGGTGAGGTTATGTGCTGGATGTCAAAGTCTATTGCTGTGGAGTGTGTAAGGTCACTGTCCATGGAGTATACCATAAGACTTCAGTAACGGGTTTCTAAGGTGGAGGAACAAGTTCTGGGCTGGAGTTGCTAGGTGAATGCTCTGATTTTCATATCTTGGCATCTGTTTTCTATCTATATTAATGAGGTGGTATTAAGTAATAACAAGATGTTAACATATGCTAATTCATGCAAATAGGTCTCTCACCACTCTCTGGTGAGAATCTCATCTTGCTATTCAACATCTGGTTGGTAAATAGGACTTCTTTCTCTCAATGTTGCGAAGCAAGTTGGACCGAGGGGTTTGTTTCCGTGCTGTACATCTCCATAACTCTAAGCTCCTTGCTGGACATTTCACCCAATCTTTCCAACATTTTTGCCACTGCTCACATTGTTAAGGGGCCTGGAAGATTGGCCCTATACATCTGTTTAAGACTCCAAAGGCTCAATAGATAAATGAATGTACAGTTCCACTGCTGTGAATCATATCTAGACACATCAAAGATACAGTGGCTATTCTCTGTTGATAAACCTGATCTCAGCAATGATGGCATTGCAGCTCATGAAGAGATGCTAACTGAATCCAGCAAGCCAGGCAGCATCGGGAGATGGAGAATTCAACATTTCGGGTATAACCCTTCTTTATTGCTGAAGAAGTCAGTGTCTCTTCATGAGATGCAATCCTGAAGAAGGGTAATACCCGAAATGTTGACTTCTCCACCTCTTATGCTGCCCAACTTGCTGTGTTTTTCCAGTCTTCTGCCTGTCTATCTTGGATTCCAGCATCTGTAGTTTTTTTTTGTCCCTTACTGACTGAATCCAGCAGTCAACCAGTGAAATCTTAGAATCTCAGTTAGTCAGAATCCTCCAGTTCATCTTTTTCCTGACAATCTGACAGCTTAGTTTTGTAAGTATGGAATAACAAATAGAGTACAATGCTGAGAATTTGATGTAGTCTTCCTACTGACTTCAATAACTAATGGACCATACACCAGAAGCTGCTTTAAAACATAAAGGCTTGCCATTCTACAGCACTTTGCACAGCATTAGGATGTCATTAAATGTCTTCAGAACTTGTATTTCATTTTTAAAGTAATCCAAATGAATTAGCAGCAGGAATAGGCCCCTTATACCTGCTCCACAATTTAATAATATCACAACTAACCTGATTACTTTTATACCTCACAATCCCTGATAGCCTTGCTCATCAAGAATCTACCTACCTATGCCTTAAAAATATTCAAGAACTCTACTTTTGTCATCTTCTGAAGAAGTGAATCCCACTGACTCATGATCCTCCATGAGAAAAATATTTCTCCTTGTCTCTGTTTTAAATGAGAAACTCCTTATTTTTAAATACTGACCCCTAGTTCCAGAACCTCCCATGAATGGAAAAGCTCCTTTTCACATCCACACTCTCAAGAGCCCTCAGGATCTTAATATTCATCATGTTGCTTCTTCTTCTTATTCGTAGAAAGTGAGGACTGCAGATGCTGGAGAGTCAGAGTCGAAAAGTGTGGCGCTAGAAAAGCACAGCAGGTCCGACAACATCTGAGAAGCAGGAGAAGTGACATTTCGGGAAAAAGCTCTTCACCGGGAATGATAAAGAGCTTATGCCCGAAACGTCGACTCTCCTGCTCCTCCTGCTGCCTGACCTGCTGAGCTTTTGCTAGCGCCATACTTTTCAACTCGTATTAGTCTGGTGTAATGTTGTAGGAGGCATGCAGGCAGCAAGCATCCACAAACACAATGCAATAATGATCTTTGGTGATGTTGGTTAATGAAATGGACTGCTTTTCTTTGAAACAAGGCTGCGTGCTCACTTGGTGTCTACTGCAATGCTTTCAATATCCCTGCCTTGCCCTGCCCTTTGGCGTTTTACCCCCTCAGTTGCAGCTTAAATGCTCGCTGTACTTCTGCCATGGGATTTTTTTTTTAATAGCCACCTGTGATGTACTCCGTTCAATGAGTCATTCCTGCGTTGCTTCCAATCATGTGGCATTCCCTTAGTATTACTTTGGGAATTTCAGCTCAAGATGCAGGACTTAAACACACAATCCTCTGACTTAGAAGCAAAGCAGCACCCACTGCCTACACTGGCCAAATTACCACACTAGGACTAACTGTCCATCTTGGGGGAAAAAATGTCAAGAGATTCAGAAAAGAAAAAAGAAAAGTAGGACTCAGTTTTGTAGCTCTCCTCTGAACCTACTCCTAAGGGCAAACGTTCGGCCAGTCTTATTCCTTTTTGCCTATGGAGCCAATGGAGATGTAAAGAGTGAGCCCAGCACTTAACTCCATCTGAATAAACCAATTAGATATGATTGGTAACAATTTGGGAGAGAAGTAAAAGAGAGTAGTAATGCTTGAATTACTTGTTAACCTCCAAGAGTGCTGCTGAGAAACACTTTAGATCTTCTGGAGTTTTGAATGCTAGGATCCATTTTACACGGATTTTGTTCCTTTGCTTATACCCACAGAATCACAGCAAATGTTCATGAATCTCCTTTTTCAGGACAGTGATCGAGGCAACTCCTCACTTAATAGTGCAAGAGTAATGTGACAAAACATGAAGGACATTTTGGACCACTGTTCTTCATTTCACAAATCTAGCTGCAAATTGAAACTTCTTTTTGATTTTGTTGCCAGTAGTGCAGTGATGCCTGATCTGGTGAAGGGAGATGCAATTAATCTCATGGAAACTCAAGTGTCAGCTTGGCTCCATCAATAGCTCAAAGCTGAAAGTTGGAATCAAGGTACACACTCCTGTATAATAGTGACCGAGTGTTGTACTGTCAGAGAGGTTGTCTGTTAGTTAAGGCATTAAAGCCCCATATAGTATTACCTGCTCAATTTAAATCCATGATGGGAGGGAGACAGAGAATGGAGAACCACAGACATATCAATTTGACATCAGTGATAAGGAAAATGTATGAATCTATTATAAATGATGTGATAACTGGATGCTTAGTAAATAATTGTGACATTGTGCAGAGTCAACATGGATTTATGAAAGGGAATCATGTTTGATAGACTAAGTGTTTTTAAAATGTTATTTGCAGCATGATCAAAGGAGAACCAATAAGTGTAGTGTAATTGGAATTTCAGAAGGTGTTAAGGTCCAACACAGGAAGTTAATAAACAAAATTAGAGATAACGTATCAGCATGAATTGAGAATTAGTTAACAGGTGGAAAGCAGAAAAATAGAAAAAATGTGTCATTCTCTGGGTGGCAGGCTGTTACTAGTGGCTACCACAAGGGTCATTGTGAGAGCTAGAGCTGTTCATAATCTGTATAACTGAGTCAGATATGAGGACCAATTGTTATATTTCCATATTTGCTAATGACACAAAACTAAATGTTTACGCAGTTAAGAAGAAGACGCAATAAGGTTTCAGATGGATTTGGGCAGGATAAGTAAATGGCACAAACATGCCAGAAAGAATATCTGTGGATAATAAGGAAGTTACCCAGTTTGGTTTAAGAAGAAACTCTACCTTTGACTGCCACACAAATGCTCAATGTTTAGCTGAACAAACCCTGAAATCACTCTTAAGTCATCGACTAGTTCATTCCTCAGTTTTCTCTCTAATAGTACTAGACAAGAGTCCCAGTCCACTCAATTGTTCCTGGGATCATTGTTTATTCTCTGAGTGTGGCTTGTAGTGTTGGAGATTCTGTTGGAACAGAGGGAGGGTGATGTGCAGCTAACAAGATGCAAGAATTAAAGTAACTAAGAAAATCAGTTGGTATACTATAATGGTCGAAGGCATAGGTCCTGGAGTGAATTGTCATTGTGGGAACACTTATGGTTTTCATCATAATTGCATAGTGTGCAATGGTGGGGAAGCCAGGCTCAATCTTTATACAACATTGTGTAGACCCCAGCTGAAGTGCTGTGCCCAGTTTTGGGAAGTGTACTTTAGGAAAGATGTCAAGATAGCAGATGAGATATACTGGAATGGTATCAAGGATGAGAGGTTTCAGTTCTCTGAAGAGTCTGCAGATACAATGCAATTATACAATACAATACAATTCAGCAGAGCACAGGAACAGGCCCTTCAGCACACCAAGCCTATGTCAACTCTATTCCTTATTTAGACCCATTACCTATTGCCCATGCACAGTATCTATCCCTCTGTTTACCTCCCATTCATGTGTCTATAAAGATAGGCCTTACACATTGCTAATGTGCCTGCTTCCACCATCTTCACTGGCAGTGCATTCCAGGTACCCACCACCCTCTGTGTGAAAAGTTTTCCCTGCACTTCTCCCCTAAACCTTCCCTCTTTCACCTTGAACCTGGGCACTCTTGTAGTTGACTTTTCCACCCTGAGAAAAGCGAGTTGAATAGTGTGTTGCTGGAAAAGCACAGTCGGTCAGGCAACATCCAAGGAGCAGGAGAGTCGAAGTTTTGGGCATACGCCCTTCATCTGGAAAAGTCTCTAACTATCCACCTCTACCTATGCCTCTCATAATTTTGCAGATCTCTATTAGGACACCCCTCAGCCTCTGTCTTTCTTGTGAAAACAACTGTTGCATTATAAGTCCTTTCCTTAAAAGACAAATTGCTAAGAGTGGTTTTGATAACTGTGTCCAAATCCCTGAAGTTTTTTCAGGACTAAATAAGCATAAACTGTTTTGAGTGGCAGAGGGTCACGGGTTTAATACGATTCCTCATAAGGATGTGAGGATACATTCTGTAATATGGATGTTATTGTGTTCTCAAACATGCCATATGCAAGAATAATGGAAGCAGATTGAACACTAAATATGGAGAGGCTGAATAGGATGGGGTTGTTTTCCCTGGAATGTCAGAGGCTGAGGGGTGATCTTATAGAGGTTTTTAAAATCATGGGGGCATGGATAGGGTAAATAGACAAAGTCTTTTCCCTGCGATGGGGGATCCAGAATTAGAGGGCATAGGTTTAGGGTGAGAGAGGAATAAAATAAAAGGGACCTAAGGGGTAACTTTTTCACGCAGAGGGTGGTGTGTGTATGGAATGAGCTATCAGAGGATGTGGTGGAAGCTGGTCCAATTACATAGTTAAAAGGCATCTGGATGGGTATATGAATAGGAAGGGTTTACAGGGACTGGCAAATGGAACTAGATTTATTTAGGATATTTGGTCAGCATGGATGAGTCGGACTGAAGGGTCTGTTTCCATGCTGTACATCTCTCTGAGTCTATGATTATCATTCAAGGAGAGCCAGTTGGCCAGCAGCTCTGTAGTCTCTGCAGGTTGAGTGGTGATAACTACAGGTACTACAGGAGGAACCCAGAGAGGAGGATGTTATGGAAGCTGGATTGAAGGTCAGTGTGTACAAATGGCAGTGTAAGCTGGCAGGCCTCAGTAAGGTGATGAGATAAGTTTGAAAAGGTAGCACTGAAGGTTAAGTATGGTGTTGTACTGGATGAAGTTGGGGGTTGTGACTCTGATGAACACATCAGTCCTCACCTACTCCCATCCTAAAGCAAGGGCTTTCTGACTTCATGCCCAACATCCGTTTGTTAAGTGAAACTTGTCAGACTACATGCTTGACTTGGGTCTTCTCATGGTAGACTACTAATTAGCCAATTCAGATCCTTAGTAGATACAAGGGCAAATCAGCTGGCCAGTGCCTCCACTGCCCTCATGAACTGAGAAACAGTTCGGAAAGGGAGGAGGGTGGTGAGTAAACCATGTGCTTCAGTTTGAGATCAACCCCTCTCTCCAGTGGAAAGAGGTCAGACACAGTCCATGTCCTCAGAACTATGAGAGGATTCTAGTTTCCTACACAAGTAACAACCATCAGACCAACTGCCTTGGTAAATCAATGGATTGGTTGCCATGCCTAGTTGACAACATTGTTTTCAATGTATCAAGTGCTTAGCAGGATGGTAAAAAGTGAATTAATAGACATTGATTTTTTTATCAAATACAATTCCTGTATTCTTGATATTGTAATACCATGAAAATCTTTTCTACGTATCAGCCACACCTTGTACTTGTCCCTCCGGTGACCTGAGATCAAACCACAGATCTTTGGCTCTCTCGCATACCGCATACGTTAACTTTTTTAATTCACATGTCTATTTTTTCTAATTTCTGAAACAAACTCAAAATATTCAATTCTAAAAGTACACCTAAGTTAACGGGGATGTGCTGTATTATTTTTATATATAGATATGTGGACAATCTGCTTCAGAAACTCTGAATAGCTTGCCTGAGTGAGCAAGACTAGATGCATGCTTTCACCTTTAATTATAAACCATCTTGCTGTCAGCTCATTGCTATACCAAGAAATTAAGATCATTTACTCTTGTTGTTGTGTATTATCCTCTATCAGGCTAATTTTGTGTCAAATCTTCCTGTAACACAGAAGTTAATAGTGGCTTTGCAATGCATGCAATATATTTGTATTGTAGGCCCATTTAACTGCACGGAAAAATGTTTATTTTCTTTTGGTTGGGAGAGATACCAGAATTAATTGTCTATGTTTTCATGAAGGAAAGACAAATGATTGTTTTACTGATATCTGTCACTTGATTAAATTTCTTTTAATATAAAACAGAAGTACTAAGTTATCCGAGAGCGGTGTCTTTAGAGCAGTAAGACTGCTATTTTCTGGGTCTGTAGATTGTTCAGGTGCAGAGATGGCCTTTAGTAGAGGGATGTGCTCTTCCTGTTGGTTGTGGGAGGTTAGGAAGAATTTCAATGCTCCTAATGATTCTGTCCGCAGGAAGTGTGTTTGGTTGCAAATCCTATTGTATTGCATAGATCGGTTAGAGAGGTAGTTAGAGGCATTGAGGAATTTACAGGAGCTAGGGGGTGTGATGGACAGCAGTTTCAGGAAGGTAGATAAACCACAGATATAGTTTGGTAGTTAGGTTAACTCTAAGAAAGGTAGGAGAGGGAGGCAAGTAGTACAGGAATCTCCTGTAGCCATCCTCATCTCAAACAAGTATGCTGTTTTGGAAAATGTAGGAGGTGATGGGGTCTCAGGGGACTGAAGCACTGACAGCCAGATTTATACTACCAAGACTGGCTCTACTGTAACGAGGGGTACATCAGGTTCCAAATGCTTGACTGTGATAAGGTCCTGTCTAGTCAGAAGCACAGACAGACGTTTCTGCGGCTGACAGTGAGACATCAGAATGGTGTGTTTCCTCCAAGGATGTCTCTGAGAATATTCTCAAAGGGGAGAGCAATCAGCAAGAGGTCATTGTATATGTTGGTACCAACAACATAGGATGAGAAACAGATGAGGTTCTGAGAAGAGAATGTAGGAATTTAGTCAGGAGGTTAAAAAGTAGGTCCTTAAGGGCAGTAATATCTGGATTACTCCCAGTGCTATGTGCTGGTGAGACTAAGAATAGAAAGATAGAGCAGATGAATGTGTGGCTGAGGAGCTGGAGCAGGGGAGAAGGATCCACAGTTTTGGATCATTAGAATCACTTCTGGAGCAGACGTGGCCTATATAAGGACAGGTTGCACCCGAATTAGAAGGGGCCTAGCATACTGTTGGGGAGATTTAGTAGTGCTACTCAGGAGGCATTGAGCTATTAAGGGGCTCGGGTGGGACCCAAAGGGATATTGAGAGAAAAGATAAATCTGAGGCTGGTATAATTGAGAAAAGGAGCAAGTCAAACAGTCAAGGCAGGCAGGAGCAAGGTAGGACTGATGAATTCAACTTCATTTATTTCAATGCAAGAGGCCTAACAGGTAAGGCAGATGAACTCAGGGCAAGGTTGGGAACATGGGGCTGGGATGTCATAACGATTACAGAGATGTGGCTCAGAGATGGACAGGACTGGCAGCTTAATGCCCCAAGGTATAGATGCTATAGGAAAGATAAAAAAAGGTGGCAAGAGAGGAGGGGGAGTGGCATTTTTAGTTGTATTTAGGGAGTTAATTCCAGGCAATATGTGCAGTGAATATTTGGGTGGAATTGAGAAATAAGAAAGGGATGATCACCTTATTGGGATGGTACTATGGAAACCCCAATAATCAGTGGAAAATTACCAGGAAAAAATTGTAAGGAGATCTCAGTAATCTGTAAGAATAATAGGCTTGTAATGAAAGGGGATTTTAATTTTCCAAACATCGGCTGGGACTGCCACTATGTTAAGGGGTTGGATGGAAAGGAATTTAAGTGTGAAAATGTTCTTATTCAGTATGTGGACATACCTATTGGAGAAGGAGCAACATTTGACCTTCTCTAGGGACGTAAGGCAGGGCAGATGACTGAGGTGTCAGTGGTGGATCACTTTGGGGCCAGTAACCATAATTCTATCAGTTTTAAAATAGAGATGGAAAAGGATAGACCAGATCTAAAACTTGACGTTCTAAATTAGAGTAAGGCCAATTTTGACGGTTTTAGGCAGGAACTTTCAAAAGTTGATTGTGTGTGGCTATTAGCAGGTAAATGGACAGCTGGAAATTGGGAAACCTTCAAAAATGAGATAATGAAGGACCATAAAAAGTACGTTCCTGTCAGGGTCAAGGGCAAGGCTGGTAGGTGTAGGGAATGCTGGATGTCTAGAGAAATTAAGTCTCTGGTCAAGAAAAAGAAGGCATATGTCAGATATACCTAGCTGGGATCGAGTGAATCCCAAGAAGAGTATAAGAGTAGTAGGAGTATATTGAAGAGGGAAATCAGAACATGTGGTAGCTTTGGCTAATAGAATGAAGAGTAATCCAAAGAGATTTTACAAATGCATTAAAATCAAAAGAGTAAATAGGGAGAAAATAGGGCTCCTTAAAGATCAAGATTTACAATGAAGTTGTCAGAGTTGGGGGATTTGAGCTCTAGGGAGAGGCTGAATAGGCTGGGGCTGTTTTCCCTGGATCGTTGGAGGCTGAGGGGTGACCTTCTAGTTGTTTATAAAACCATGAGGGGCTTGGAAAGGATAAATAGACAAAGTCTCTTCCCTGGGTGGGGGAGTCCAGAACTAGAGGGCATAGGTTTAGGATGAAAGGGGCAAGGTAGAAAAGGGACCTAAGGGGCAACTTTCTCACTCAGAGGGTCGTACGTGTATAGAATGAGCTGCCAGAGGATGTGATGGAGGCTATTACAAATGCAACATTTAAAAGGCATCTGGATGGGTATATGAATAGGAAGGGTTTGAAGGGATATGGTCCAAGTGCTGGGAGTCGATTAGGTTATGTGGTCGGCATGGACGAGTTGGACTGGAGGGTCTGTTTCTGTGCTGTACACCTCTATGACTCTATAACAAGGCCACCTATACATGGAACCGCAAGAGACGGGTGAGGTATTAAGTATTTTGAGTCTGTGTTTACTGTGGAGAAGGATGTGAAGATCAGAGAACTTCGAGAAATAAATAGTGACATCTGGAAAAATGTCTATATTACAGAGGAGGAGGTGCTGGACAGCTTAAAATGCATAAAGGTGGATAAATCCCCAGGACCTGATCAGAGGTACCCTAGAACTCTGTGGGAAGCTAGAGAAATGATTGCTGGACCCCTTGCTGAGATCTTTGTATCATCGATAGTCACAGATGAGGTGCCAGATGACTGGTGGTTGGCTAATTTGGTGCCACTACTAAAGAAAGATGGTAAGGAAAAGCCAGGGAACTTTAGACCGGTGAGCCTGACATCAGTGGTGGGCAAGTTGTTGGAGGGAATTCTGAGGGACAGGATTTACGCGTATTTGGAAAGAGAAGGACTGATTAGGGATAGTCAACATGGCTGTGTGCGTGGGAAATCATGTCTCAAAACTTGTTTGAGTTTTGGAAGAAGTAACAAAGAAGATTGAGGGCAGAGCGATGGACTGCAGCAAAGCATTAAAAAAGGTTCCACATGGGAGACTGGTTAGCAAGTTTAGATCATATGGAATACAGGGAGAACTAACCATTTAGATATAAAATTGGCTTGAAGGGAGGAGATGGAGGGTGGTGGTAAAAGGTTGCTTTTCAGACTGAAGGCCTGTGACCAGCAATATGCTGCAAGGATCGGTGCTGGGTCCACTGTTTTTTGTCATTTATATAAAAGTTTTTGATGTGAATATAGGAGGAATGGTTCTTAAGTTTGCAGATGATATCAAAATTGGTGGTGCTATGGGCAGCAAAGAAGATTATCTCAGAATACAATGGGACTTTGATCAGATGGACAAATGGGCCTAGCAGTGGCAGATAGAGTTTAATTTAGATATGAGTTGCTTCATTTTGGAAGAGCAAATCAGGGCAGGACTTATACACTTATTGGTAAGGTCCTGGGGAGTGTTGCTGCTCAAAGAGATCTTGGAATGCAGGTTCAGAGTTCCTTCAAAGTGGAGTTACAGGTAGACAAGGTGGTATATTTGCCTTTATTGGTCAGTGCATTCAATTTTGGAATTAGAAGGTCATGTTGCGGCTGTTGGAATATTGGCTAGGCCACATTTTGGAATATTGCACGCAATTCTGGTTTCCTTCCTATTGGAAGGATGTTGCCAGGATTGGAGGGTTTGAGCTATAAGGCGAGGCTGAATAGGCTGGGGCTGTTTTCCCTGAGTGTCAGAGGCTGAGTGGTGACCTTATCGAGGTTCAAATAATCATGAGGGGCATGTTCAGGATGAATTGCATGGTCTTTTTTGCAGTGTAGGAGAGTCCAAAACTAGAGGGCATTTTTTTGAACTGAGAGGGGCAAGATTTAAAAGGGACCTAAGGGGCAGCTTTTTCCACACAGAGGATGTGCGTATATGGAATGAGCTGCCAGAGGAAGTGGTAGAGGCTGGTACAAATACAACATTTAAAAGACATCTGGATGGGTATTTGAATTGGAAGGGTTTAGAGGGATATGGGCCAAGTGCTGGCAAATGAGACTAGATAATTTTGTATATCTGGTTGGCATGGACAAGTTGAACTGAAGGGTTTGCACAACTTTATGACATTTTTACAAAGGGATGCAGGTCTGTGAAATTGGCTTCACATCAAAACATCCAAGAACATGAGAAAAATCAAACAAATCCATGTGCACATGGAGAATTTTTTCTATTCACTAAAAGCCATTACTTATTTTTTGGATAAAATAATTAAATCCTGAAAACTGCAGATTGAATATCACTCGAAGAGTTCTGAGCGGGGGTGAAGAATTAGGAGCAGCAGGATTGAAATTGTGAAGCATTAAAGGTGATGGCAGAAATTCATTGAGGTCAATCACAAGCTGATAAGAGTTGCCTTTGAGCCAATCTTCTTGTGTTATGCTTCCATGCAACCACAGAAATGTATAGTTTGGAAGGAGGCCATTTGGCCCATCATGCTGCTGTGGCTCTTTATTGGAAAACATTGATTTACATGACTCTGTGCTTTTACAGTCAGTCTGTTCAGGATTCCAATGGCCCAATAGATGAATGCTCTTTCACCCTGTTGTGTGCCCTATTAGGCAGGTCAGGGACATAATGTCTATTCTGGTTTGAGTTATTTTTTTTGAACAAGGTCAGTTCAAGCAATGATGTTGACAAAAACAATGCAGCAAACCTTGGGATCTCAATAAATTACAAAAACCCCAGCCCAATATTCTCGGGATCCTTTAGTCCCATGATAATCTGACAGGAAGTTATGTTATCATGGTATAGCAACCCTGTTCGTACACTGCCAAGAATACAATATGTGTACTCCAGTCATCGCAATGACGAATGGGTCATACACCAGCACAATAGCTGAAGAAATAAAATCTCGCATTTGTAATTGTAAAGTTATAACCTTTGTCACAACTTTAAGATGTTGAAAAGTGCTTCAAACTAAGTATTATTCACATTTGAAATGTTTCTGTATTGTTATTTAGGCAACATGGCTGCCAGTTTGTGCACTCTCATACATGCAAAACAACAATAATCACATAATCTGGTTTTTGTTGAGACATAATCATTGACCAGGAGACTGGGGAGAACTGTTCAATTCTTCTTCACAATAGAGCTGAGTTGTTTTCACATTTACATGTGAGAAGAGAGGTGCCCTTGCTTTACCATCTCATCTGAAAGACAGATTGGAGTATATGCTCAAAATTTGGAGTGGAACTTGAGCCCACAAAAGTTTTAGAATGAAGGCAAGTCTGTCACTAGCTGAGGTAGGGTAGGTACAAACCGAAAAATTACTGGTGATCCTTGGGGAAGAGACTGAATGGCCAGATTCAGCATAGCAACAGGACTGAATCAATATGCATCCCACTGAGAGGTGTCAATGCTGTCAAGGTCACAAGGCTGTATTTAGCCACATTACCACCTGTAGTGTTGATATGAATGTAGCATTTGTATCTTGATATAAAAATCTTATCCATTTCACTGAGCCCAGCTTTGCAATACATGATTAACATAGCTTAGAATGTTCTGGTGGGTTAATGAGTTTAAAAGTAATAATCAAAAAGAGACGGTTGGTCACGCAAGATGGAGCTGGGATCATTTCAGTCAGAGGAAATAAATCGCATAGGCAGAGGTATGAAGGTTGAATGTTCATGAGTGAAAATCCTGGGGACCAACACTCTAATGAGAAATCTTAAGTCAGGGACTCAGTGACAGAACTGACTAGACTAAGACTGAACAACTTGACTTGGCATGGGATGTGATTGTATGTGATTGTGAAGTTTGCATATTGTTTGTAATTGGTTTGTTATGTGATTTATTAATAAAACACATTACACTCATTGGTGTCTGTGTCATTTGTTGCTGTTAACCTTGTTGAGTCTTGATAACACTGGCCAGGAGTTGGACAACAGCAGGTTGAGTCAATATACCTAAAGAAAAGATACAAGAACTTGGTAGTTTAGGTTCAGAATGAAGATTTTCAACTTAGACCAACGGGGTTTTAACACTGTTACTGAAATTCTTGATGTGAGATTCAAGCAAACTTGAATGAACTTTTAAAAAAAATACTGACTAGATCTCAGCTGGAGTAATGTGTCTGATTGTGGGTGCCACAGTTTAGGAAGGCTTTCAGGGAGATTTAGTAGATGTGCAAAACTATGAAGGATTCGAATAGAGACCATCAGGAGAAAAATGTTTCCAATGCTATGGTGCTGGGAAGATCCAGATGGAAAGAATTGACTGAAGAGCTAGATGGGAGATGAGACACTTTGCCTTTTGTGCATAGAGCTGTGGTGGTCTGGAATGAACTGCCTGACCTGTGGAGGGAGCAGCTGTAGTGGTAATTTTGAGAGGTAAACATTTGAAAAGAAAATTTTCTGGATGTGGAGAATGGTGCAGACAGGATCATTATTTGACAGGTACAGTAAGTTAATTGTCTCTTTCCACTCGGCAACAGGACATCAGGACAGTTCCTGATGAAGGGCCTTTGCCCGAAACATCGACTTTCCTGCTCCTCGGATGCTGCCTGACCTGTGCTTTTCCAGCACCACACTAACCTTGACTCTAATCTCCAGCATCTGCAGTACCTAATTCCGCCCAACAGGACATTATATCCTA
Source organism: Chiloscyllium plagiosum (assembly GCF_004010195.1). Lineage (NCBI taxonomy): Eukaryota > Metazoa > Chordata > Chondrichthyes > Orectolobiformes > Hemiscylliidae > Chiloscyllium > Chiloscyllium plagiosum. Next base: position 15,961,534 of record NC_057736.1, read on the forward strand.
TCCAAATGATCCCATTTTAATTCACGGAGTGAAATTAGTTTCAGGGGAGTCAGAATGACAATCCTGAGGAAGTGCGGGGTATGCCTCCAATCCAAATTGGCATGGCAATAACGTTGAGAAAGAAGTGCAGGAAGGGGACCTGACTCTGCAAAGGAAGTATCATATCTTCTCAAGCTTCTGACATAAAATGAAATTCTGATCGTTGTAATTTCTGTGAGAGAGAAAAAAGAACCGGTTGCATTTCTCGAAAGGCTCATATAGAATTACCCTATCCTTCCACGGCCGAACAAAGAAATGTCAGTTCCTAATAATCGCATCAAATTTCATGGAACAGAGTTATATGTTGAACAGTAATTGGCAATTTCCTCCAGAGACACACATGGCAGGTTTACCACAGTAAGATTTTAGAAACCTCACAACACAGAAGAAAGAGGAAGTAGGGCTAGCACCGGATGACCCTTATCTATAACTTGGTGCTCTCTCAGCTGACGTCAACCTCCGTCATTTACTGCTCAATCCTTGCACAAGATCACTGTTACTTTTCGTGTGAACAGCACAGAGCACATTTCTAAGCCGAGGACACCTGGAAACATTTAGTGGCGCCTTGGTTAACTTCTCGATAAGACAAACTATCGGGGGCTTTCCTGCTCTCGGGGCCACGAGAGAAATAAAACTCAATAAAATGGAAAATATTAGTGTGTTATAGAGCAGAGAAAGCAAAACTACGCAAAGACACCTTACTGTAATTCTCCTGCTGTCAGTCTCGATGGCAGGAAAGGTGCTTAAAACGACAATCATTTACCAGCGAGCTAAACCTGGCCGCGTTATTGATAGAGTGTGTGAATCCACAGGGCCAGGCCGGAACTAAGATATTTGCTGATTGGTTTTCATTTTGCACCCAATTCCTTCCGCACGACAGTGCAATGGGACATCAACAGATAATGCAGAAGGACCTTCAGCAGGCCAGGCAAGGTCTGTGGATGTACTAACCCTTCATCTCAGTGAGCTATCATCAAAGCTAGCTAGCAGGCTGGGGGCATTTAAACAGCTTTTAAGCAAATATCGAGCAAGTAAAGGCAATGAGGAGGTTCAGGTTAGAGTGGGGCTGGAAAAGCACAGCCGGTCAGGCAGCATCCGAGGAGCAGGATATTCGACGTTTCGGCCAAAAGCCCTTCATCAGGAATAGAAGCAGGAAGCCTCCAGGGTGGAGAGATAAATGGGAAGGGGTGGGGCTGGAGAGAAGGTTGCAAAGACTGCAATACATGAATGGGGGTGGGGATGAAGGTGGTAGGCCAGAGAGGAGGGTGGAACGGATAGGTGGGTAGGGAGGTAGGACAGGTAGGACAGGTCATGAGGGTGGTGCTGAGCTGGAAGGTTGGAACTCCGGTAAGGTGGGGGGGGAGGGGAAATGAGAAAACTGGTGAAGTCCACATTGATGCCCTGGGGTTGAAGTGTTCTGAGGTGGAAGATGAGGCGTTCTTCCCCCAGGCGTCGGATGGTGAGGGAGTGACTGTAGACGGGGTCCAGGACCTGCATGTCCTCGGCAGAGTGGGAGGGGGAGTTGAAATGTTCAGACACAGGGTAGTGGGGTTGATTGGTGCGGATGTCCTGGAAATGTTCCCTAGAGGAGGTTCAGCCAGGACCGGGAATAAAAGCTGAAACGAATGTCCACAGTAGGATGGAGGTCAGGTGAGCTAAAGCAGAAACTGGATGGTGGGGCAGAAGGGAACAGTAAAGTAAAAGCAAAACATGAATCTGAAGGAACTGTAAGTGGTTACAGAGGGGTGAATGTCAGCGGTTACGGCACCATTTATAGCTGCTGACCATTCTGATGAAACATCATCAAACTGAAACTGGGGAGCATTTTTTATTGGAAAATCTAAGAAAGGTTCTGGATGGGGAGGTAAAGGATTTGGGGAAAAGGGACCTAACACCTTAAAAGTCAGGTTATCAACCTGGCTGGAACTGAGAGGGGAATGCATGCACATGACCAAAGCATTGAGTTAATTATAATCATGAAATCACGAGTATTATTATTCTACTTTTCATCTTTAGATGTAGCTGACCAGGTTTCCTGAGCCTCTGCATAACACAGCAGCGATATCCAGAAATAGTTTGGAAGATGCAGTTCAGGAGGTAAGGTGCCTTCACTCCAATATTCCTGGAGTCAGAATGTTCTATCTAAGCAACTCCCTGAGCAGGCATCTCCTCCAGGCCTCAAATCCCTCCAATGCCTTTTCTAGGCCTCTAACAGCCAATCTCAAGCCCCCAGCACTCATCTAGAGGTCTCCAATAACACCAACGTAATCCTCCAATCCACTGAGACCTCTACTTCTCCTCAATCCTGAGACAACGTCAATGCCTCTGGGCTGCTTCATATCCCATTCTTAAGGCCGTCACCCTCCACCAGAGAGCCACCAATGGCCTCTTCCACTCCCACCCCACTCGCCGTTCACTTCGGCCTCCGATAAAGCTGCCCAAAATACTGCCACCAAAGCTGCTAATTATCTCTCCTACCTGAAACCTGGAATTGTCCCCACCCTCTGAGCGTGGCCTCTCCCAAACCTGTCAGTGCTCACTTCCCCGATACCATTAAGCAACTGAGTCCTCACCAGACTGGAAGCCATTTCACAATAGACTAAAACCACATTGTGCATTGGATTCCCAACCTCTGGGCTCCGTGTACCTTTCTGATGTATCCTCTCCTTCCAGTCGACATGAGTAAAGATTCAATTTTCTTCCTCCCTCTACAGAGACTGCCAGACCCACTGAGTTTTGCAGATTTTTCTGTTTTTATTTCTGGTTTCCAGCGCCCACAGTATTTTGCTTCTGCTGGATTGGAATCTCGTGTAATCTAGGCTCAGAGGCCTGAGCTGATAATGAATGGGTTGTTCTGAACGCCAATGGTCAGGGGGAGACAGAGTTTCTGTTAAATATTGGCTGTTCTAAACTAAGGCCACTTTTCAGAGTTAGATTGAAGTTATTTGAAGATTTGCCAGAAGATCTGGAGAAGATACATTGACCTCATGAATCCAGCTTTGAAACTTTATGTCTGCACTGCCCTGGATGTCTTTGAGGAGACAGTGTGAAGACCCTCATTCTGTATCTAACCCATCTGTGGAATGCTTAATGTAACACTGCGTGGGGCGGTGGGGTTACTCTGTGTCTAACTGTACCAGACCTGGAAGTTTTGATGGGACAGTATGGAGGGAGATTTACCCAATGTCAAACTCATCTTGTAACTAGCCTTGAACTGTTTATTAGGACAATGTAGAAGGAACTTTATTCTCATCTCATCCATGCTGTACCTGCCCTGGAAGTATTTGATGAGACAGTGTAAAGAGTTTCATTTTGTATTGAGCCAATGTACCTACTGCTGGAACATTTGACAGGACAACGTGGAAGGAACTTTACTTGGTATCTTGCCTGTGCTGCACTTGCCTGGGAGTGTCTGACAGGACAGAGGTAGCTTTATAAGCTGCAGCTGACCTGAGAGTGGGGATTGAGGAATGTGTGGGGTGGATGATTAAAAGCTTTGAAGGAGCAAGAAAAAGTTGAATAGACGAGAATAATTATTGATACGACTGAGATGGACAAGAATCAGAACAAGTTTGCAGAACAAGTTTTTCTCATATTATGCATTGTAGGTCAGGTTCTTGCTAATCCTCCCAGGTGCAGAACGGTATCAAATTTTGGATGGTCTTGAGAATTGCCATTCATTATTAAGAGAAAAGTCTGTTGGGGAAAAAAAAGACTTTAAAAAGATTTTTATCGGTGATTGGTGTAGGAAGTGTATCCACAATAAGTACAAAATAGCTGCCAGTGGGGTACATAGAAAGGAAATCCATGGTTGACGTATTCACATATACAAATGTATTCTATGCAGCATATGAGAGGTGTAGTTCTTTTATTAGAAATAATGAAAGTGAGTATAAACGAAGAAATCATAGTGGGGGGAGTTGTAAGCATGTGTGGGCTGAAAGGAGAGAGGTGTCAAGGGCATTCTCCCTGGGAAAGTTTTGTAATTATACACTTTAGCATTAACCATGATGCATAATCAGCCAAAACATGACTGATCAATTTGGCCACGTTCCAAGTCTATTTGATCAGCCCATATTGCCCTAAAGCTGGAAAACACCCTGGAGCATTCTCCTTGTATGACCTTGACAGTATGTCATTAGTGAATGGGAATACATCCGCAAGATGTGCTTGACCTAGAAATAGATTTGTGCCTGGCCTGAGACATGCCCAATGTTGAACCTCAGGTCTCACTTACCAGACCAGCAAGCTGTTACAGTTGCTCTGCCTTCTGAGGCAGTTCACTGGTGAAGATAAGTTTAGGTTTTCATCCATTGCAAGCTCGATGGGCCTTATCTCTGTGCTGTAGACCTCCACGACACTACGAGTCTAGTTTTGCCCATCGCTTTGCCAGTACTTGTCTTCTTGTAGATGTGGGACGAGGTGTGTAGCTGGTGGGTGGAGGAGCAGGACGAGGTGATCAGGAAGGCAGGAGAAGGAATGAATGTTCTAGATGGAGGAGGAAATTAAGAAATTGTGATCTTGTTGGAGAGAGAGATTGCAAAAGCGGGAGGTGGGAGGGAATAAATAGTCTGGCAATAATTAATTCTCCTGGAATGAGAAAGGGAGAGATTGACTGAGGTGAAATTGTGTGGCATGGTGGTTAGTGCTGTTTCTGGAGTTGAAGATGGTGAGGTGTCCTGAGAGAATGAGTAGGCAATGCACAGGCCATGCAGGGTTAGTGGTGTGGGATGATTGGGTGGGTGAGAATGAGTGAGGGAAGATATTGTGATCATTGTAGACTATGAGCATCATGTGTGTATTAGGAGAATTAGAGTGAGGGAGGTAACAGAGAGATGATGTGGATAAGTCTGGATGTTGAATCTTGAGGAGGGCTAAATTTGTCCAGTTCCAAAGATGGGTGGGGAAATAAATTGTCAAGAGGAGGTAAAGTGTCTGCAAAGGGATATGGAAGGTTAAGAGACTGTGGAAGAAAATTGGCAGAGGGCGTATAACATGGGTAAATATAGTCAGAGGTAACACGACACTGGGCTATAGTCCAAGTGACTTCATGACAAAGGGTCAGCGTTCTGAACGCTTGTGATTTCAAATAAACCAGTTGGACTATAACCTGTTGTCATGTGAGAAAAAGAAGGAAACATATGTCAGGTAGACAGGAGAGATTAAATGAGTCCTTGCAGTAGGAGTATACTTAAGAGAGAAATCAGGAGGGCAAAAAGGAGACATGAGATAGCTTTGGCAAATAGAGTTAAGGAGAATCCAAAGGGTTTTCACAAATACATTAAGGACAAAAGGGTAACTAGGGAGAGAATAGGGCCCCTGAAACATCAGCAAGGCAGCCTTTGTGTGGAACTGCAGGAGATGGGGGAGATATTTTTAGATTAGATTAGATTACTTTACAGTGTGGAAACAGGCCCTTCGGCCCAACAAGTCCACACCGACCCGCCGAAGCGCAACCCACCCAGACCCATTCCCCTACATTTACCCCTGCACCTAATACTACGGGCAATTTAGCATGGCCAATTCACCTGACCTGCACATTTTTGGACTGTGGGAGGAAGCCGGAGCACCCAGAGGAAACCCACGCAGACACTGGGAGAATGTGCAAACTCCAGTCAGTCGCCTGAGGCGGGAATTGAACCCGGGTCTCTGGTGCTGTGAGGCAGCAGTGCTAACCACTGTGCCACTGTGCCACCCATATTAAATGAGTATTTCGCATCAGTGTTTACTGTGGAAAAGGACATGGAAGATATTGGATGTAGGGAAATAGATGTGGACATCTTGAAAAATGCCCATATAATACAATGAGGAACTGCTGGATATCTTGAAACCCAGAAAAGTGGATAAATCCCCAGGACCTAATCAGATGTAACCTGGAACTCTGTGGGAAGCTAGGGAAGTGACTGCTGAGCCTCTTGCTGAGATATTTGTATCATTGATAGTCACAGGTGAGCTGCCAGAAGACTGGAGGTTGGCTAATGTCGTGCCACTCTTTAAGAAGGATAGTAAGGACAAGCCAGGGAACTATAGACCAGTGAGCCTGATCTCAGTGGTGGACAAGTTGTTGGAGGGAATCCTGAGGGACAGGATGTACATGTATTTAGAAAGGCAAGGACTGATTAGGAAAAGTCAACATGGCTTTATGCATGGAAAATCATGTCTCACAAACTTGATTGAGTTATTTTGAAGAAGTAACAAAGAGAGTTGATGAGGGCAGAGCGGTGGATGTGATCTATATGGACTTCAGTAAGGCATTTGACAAGGTTCCCCATGGGAGACTGGTTAGCAAGCTTAGCTCTCATGGATTACAGGGAGAACTAGCCATTTGAATACAGAACTGGCTCAAAGGTAGAAGACAGAGGGTGGTGGTGGAGGATTGTTTTTCAGACTGGAGGCCTGTGACCAGTGGAGTGCCACAAGGATCAGTGCTGGGTTCACTACTTTTCGTCATTTATATAAATGATTTGGGTGTGAGCATAGGAAGTATAGTTAGTAAGTTTGCAGATGACACCAAAATTGGAGGTGTAGTGGTCAGCGAAGAAGGTTACCTCAGATTACAACGGGATCTTGACCAGATGGGCCAACGGGCTGAGAAGTGGCAGATGGAGTTTAATTCAGATAAATGCGAGGTGCTGCATTTTGGGAAAGCAAATCTTATCAGGACTTATACACTTAATGGTAAGGTCTTAGGGAGTGTTGCTGAACAAAGAAACCTTGGAGTGCAGGTTCATAGCTCCTTGAAAGTGGAATCGCAGGTAGATAGGATAGTGAAGAAGGCATTTGGTACACTTTCCTTTATTGGTCAGAGTACTGAGTACAGGAGTTGGAAGGTCATGTTACAGCTGTACAGGACATTGGTTAGGCCACTTTTGCAATATTATGTGCAATTCTGGTCTCCTTCCTATCAGAAAGACGTTGTGAAACTTGAAAGGGTTCAGAAAAGATTTACAAGGATGTTGCCAGGTTTGGAGGATTTGACGTGTAGAGAGAGATTGAATAGGCTAGGGCTGTTTCCCTGGAGTGTCGGAGGCTGGGGGGTGATGTTATCGAGGTCAATAAAATCATGAGGGGCATGGATAGGATAAATAGACAAAGTCTTTTCCCTGGGATGGGGAGTCCAGAACTAGAGGGCATAGGTTTAGGGTGAGGGGAAAGATATAAAAGTGACCTGCGGGGGCAACTTCTTCACGCAGAGGGTGGTACGTGTATGGAATGAGCTGCCAGAGGAAGTGGTGGAGGATAGTACAATTGCAACATTTAAAATGCATTTGGATGGGTATATGTATAGGAAGGGTTTGGAGGGATATGGGCCAGGTGCTGGCAGGTGGGACTAGATTGGGTTGGGATATCTGGTCGGCGTGGACGGGTTGGACCGAAGGGTCTGTTTCCATTCTGTACATCTCTGACTCTCTGACTTCTGACTTGGTGTACCCAAGTTCAACACAGGCACCTCCACATCACAGGTAAATATGATCTTGTCTATTTTGGCATGAAGAATTGAAAAACAGTATGTCATTTAAATGGAGAGAGATTGCAGAACTCGGTGATCCCAAGGGATCTGAGTGATGTTAGTACTTGAATCACGTAAAATTATTATGCAAATACCATGAGTGATCAGGAAGGCAAATTTGACGTTGTTGTTGATTGCAAGGAAAATGGAATATAAACGAAAGAAGTTTACAGCATTTGTACAGAGTGTTTGTGAAACCTCACCTAGAGTACACCATACAGTTTGGTCTCCTTATTTGAAGAAAAGATAGAATTCCTTTAGAAGCAGTTCAGAGGAGGCTCGTTCAATTCAGTGATGGGTTGAAAGGAAAGGTTGAACAGATACCCAGAGGAGTTTAGAAGAATGAGAGGTAAACTCTTTACAACATTTTGTGGGGACTGGCTGGTGAAGTACAAGGTGGGTATTTACTCTCATGGGTGACATTGTTTAAGAATGAGAGAGAATAACGGAATAATTTTTTTTCAGAGGATCATTAGAGTGTGGAGTTCAGTTCTTGCAAAGTGGAGGCTGGGTCTTTAAATGAATCAAGACTGAGTTAAATAGATTATTTGATAGACAAGGCAGTCAAAACTTGTGGGGGTGGGGGTGGGAAAGATTGGGAGGCAGTCAGGAAAAGTGGAGATATGACCACAGCCAGATTAGCCATGATCTTGGGGAGTTGGCTCAAAGGTATGAAATGGCTTGCTCATCGTCCTCTGTTTTCATGTTCATAAAATATCCCCAAAGAGAAGGAGATGGACAATAACATAGAGATACAGAGATAAGAGTAGATAGAGACACATTAGAGGATAACCAGAGAGAGTGAGTCAAAGAGGAAGATGAGCGTGAGTGTGAAAGGGAGAGCAAGGAACATGCTGAGGCTAAGTTCTGAAGTAGCCGATACTGAACGCTGATTGCAAGGGAATTTTCTGCAAAGTATTGGCCTCCTTGTTCAAAGTGTGTCACCATGTGTTTCTCCTTTAAGCAGAGTGGAAACAACCAATGTGTAATGTGAATTAACATCCTTGCAACCTATATAAAAATCCCCTATTCCTGTGCGATGTTGTTTGACCTACCCTTGTGGTGCTCCACCCTCTTTCACCTACTGCAGTAAACATTAGTTGAGAGCGCGAGCATTCACAAAATATTAGCCCATCCCATACTTCCTTCTATTTTTCCTTTTTTTGGTGCAGGTTTTTGCAAACTAATTTCCTTAGGCCAGATTCTGAAATAGGTATTGGATTATCGCTTCTGTTTTCAAAAACAGAATGTCTCATTGAATGTCAGTCCATAGTTGAACACTGACAATTCTTGCTGCAACGTTGTATGTACTCACACTGATACTATTATGATTGTCCCAATTATCTTTACTCTGCTTTAACATAAGTTTCAGTTTCTGCATATGAATCCTCATCTATAACTTCAATATCTCAGGGTTAACACTTTAAAACTGATGATGTTGCTTGTTGTGTTTTATGTCAGACTTTTCCTTATCGGTGGTTATTTCAGAGGATGAAAGATAACAGTCACAATTCTCAACAGTTTCATCTGTTAATTTATTATTGTTTGTAAAGGGAATTTTAAGAGAATAAAGGAATTACATTTATATAGCTCCTTTCATAAACTTGAGACATACCACAGTAAATGAAAAAGTTTTAAAATAGTTACTGGTAAACGTAAAAAAAACTTGGCAGCAATTTTATCTACTAAAAGCTCCCACAACTTGTAATAATGCAATAGCCTGTTAATCTCTGTTGATATTATTGAGATAAGTATTGGATAGCACACAAATGAAAAAGCACTTATGGAACATTTACATTCACTCAAACCTTAGAATAGAATCTTAGTCTTAAAATGAGAAGATGCCACACTTAATTTCCTATCCAGAGATGCAGCCCTTTAAGAGAAACACTCTTTCAGAACTGGAACTGTTGTTCCAGATTGTGTGCTGAATGAAGTCTCTGTATGTAATCCAAAAGCTGTTTGGCAGGGTAGAGATGGAAAAAATGGGAGGATTTTATAAAGCCTTACAAGAGTGGGAAATGTGGCTTGTGGGGTGACTGAACGAGGTGGGTGGTGAAATTTTGATTGCCCAATAATGGCTTGTAATGTCGAGATTGAATTAGTGGTCTGTAGAGTATTGGGTCTCACAGCATCCTGTGACAGGTTCCCACCTGTAATATGTTGCATGCCATAAATACTCATAAGTGCAAATGTTTTAAAATTACACTCTACCTTCAAGATAAAGTCAGAGCATAGTTCATGTTCATTTAAAGATGGTGCACACCAGTCAGCTTTGGACAGTTGTATCAGAAGTCTGTGGTTTTATTTGTTATATTCTGTGGGGCAAAGGAACGGAAGAAGGTGGCATGGAGGCTTCAGACTGGCAAGGATGAATCAGTAGAGGAGAGCCACAAGTGGAGGAGCTCAGGGTCTTAGAGGAATGGAATAGGGAAGAGCCCGGTAGCGGAGACAGTCAGTCAAGGTCGGAAAATGAAGGGCTAAGCAGTTGGATCAGTACTGTCCACATGTGAGTCCATCTCAGGGTGTTGGCTACCGGTGTCCTTACAAAACTTTCAGTTCAACTGCAACACTGCAAATATCCTCACTGAGAGTGATCTAAGACCATATCCTGTATAATTCAACATTTTTTCACACAGAAGGTGATGCATGTATGGAATGGGCTGTCAGAGGAAGTGGTGGAGGCTGGTACAATTACAGCATCTAAAAGGTATCAGGATAGGCACGTGAGTAGGAAGGGTTTAGAGGGATATGGGCTAAGTGCTGGCAAATGAGACTAGATTAGCTTAGGATACGTGGTTGTCATGGACAGGTTGAACTGAAGGGTCTGTTTCTGTGCTGTACAACTCTACGATTCTATAAAAAATGATGAGAGGTATGGATAGGGTGGATGGTTATAGTCTTTTTCCCAGGCAGGAAATATAAGGGCCAAATATTTACGTTTAAAGTAAGAGAAAGAAAATTATCAGGAATGTGATGCCAGGGGAGTTGGTAGAAGCAGATGTGATAGCAATGTTTAAAAGGCATTGAGGTGGACTTATGGACAGGCAAGCAATAGATGAATATGGACTGTGTGTAGGCAGGTGGGATTAGATTAGAATGACATCATGGCTGGTACAGACATGGTGGGCTGAAGGGCCTGTTCCTGTGCTGTATTGTTCTATGTTATAATAAAGAAATGTTCCTAACTCGTGGGTAACGAGCAGTTTGTGCCAACCATGAGGTGTGTCAGATCATATAACTCACTGACTAAGCTAGTCTCAACAAATACCAATGACGTACACATGAATAACATGAGAAATGTTTACAAGGGAAATTTAATCATACAAAACAGCCATGCCCTGTTTTACTGTCAATAAATCTGATGTTAACAGGGAATGGAGTTGGGCAGGGACATTACGGCCATGATGAGGAGCCTCTCTGTTAGTCCAAGAGGCAGTTTATAAGCCTCCTGTTTTGTCAGCTGACAGTGGCTTTCACCACTGGAGACCTTCTCCCATGTGTTCAAGTGTCTCTCACACACGTACGGCGCCAGCATTTTAAACTTTAATTAGAATCACATGAGAATCAGCAAAGAACCAGCAATAAGAGGGCTGAAATGACACCCAGTTCTTGTTCTGCTGTTGGGAACTGTTAGGGTTATAGAGCCATAGGCCCTTCAGCCCACCAAGTCTCTGATCACCAAATAGCAAACTATATAAATCTCATTTACCTGCACTTGGTCCATATGCCCTGGTATTTCAAGTACTCACCCAGATGCTGCTTAAATGTTGCAAGAGTATCTGCCTCCACCACTCTCTCAGGCAGCACGTTCCTTTTATTTACCACTGGCTGGGTGAAAAAAGCTTTCCTTGGATCTCCCCTAAACCACTGCCTCCTCAACTTAAATGTATGCCTTCTAGTCTTAGACACATCTGCCAATGGGGAAGAGATTCTCATGATCTACTCTGTCTATGGCTCTCATAATTTTGTGTACCTCAATCAGATTCCTCCTCAACATCCTCTATTCCAAGGAAATCAAACCCAGTTTATCCAATTTCTCCTCATAAATGAAACTTTTCATCCTAGACAGTATTTGATGAACCTCCTGTGCACCCCCTCCATTGCAATCATGTCCTTTCAATCTTGTGGCAACCAGAACTGCACACAGTATTCTATCTCTGGACTAAGCAATGTTTTATAAAGTTGAATGAAGACTTCCTTGCTCCTATATTCCATGTCCCAGCAAATGTAAACAAGCATCATGTTTCTTCTTTCCCCTGACTATCTGAGCTGATACATTCAGGGATCTGTGGACTTGTACTCCATGGTCCCTTCTTTTCTCAGTATTCTCTCGGGACCTAGCATTCATTGTGCATGCCTTTCCCTTATTAGACCTCCCAAAATGCATCACCTTGCACTTATCAGTGTTAAATTCCATTTGTCATTGCTCTGCCCAATTTACCAGTTGATCAATACCAGTAGATCGAGATCACCCTCCTCATAATCAACAATACCACCAATTTTTGAGTCATCTGCAAACTTACTAATTATACCTTTTACATTGATATCCCAGCCATTAATGTACATAACAAAAAGCAAGGGTCCCAATAACTGATACACTGTTGGTCACAGGCTTCCAATCAAAACGTTATGGTTAAAACACCACTGGTAAAATTCCACCTAATCTTTGAAATTGCAGGAAAGATAAATATTTATCCACTTCCTTTTTGAAAGTGCCTGTTGGATCTGCATCTCCTATTCATTTAGGATCACAGTTTTGTGCCATATTTCTTAGCTCCTTGGACCTTCTGGTTACTGATCTTCCTATTACTAGAAACCATTTCTCTTTATTAACTGTATCAAAACAATTTGAATACCTGTATCAAATCTACCTATATATGCATGTCATGGCAGGCAATATAGCTGCATCTTGCATTTTGATTCATTTTCGAATAATTACCAGAAATGTTGTTCTGAGCACTGGAAGCTTAGCAAGTTGTTTGTGACAGTGTTGTGAAATTTTTGGTCCTCATGTATGTATCTGATTCCGGGAAATTCCAAATTATATTAATACCAGAAATCCTTGAATTTGAAGTAAACAATGCATACCGTCACCTTTATTCTGTTGCGTTGAAGCATACACTAGCTTTGTTAACTGTGGCTCAATGATAGCACTCCTGCCTGTGATAATTTTGGGTCTTGTTCCATTATACTTGAGCTCATAATTCAGACTGTCACTCAAAGAAGGAGTGCTGCTTGTGGGACTTGTTGTCTCTTAGATGAGATCATAAACTGAAACCATGTCTTCACCTCTCAGGTGGACCTGACTTGCCACATTACTCCTTCAATATCCAGTACTGAATGAGTATAAATTTCCTCCAATTAATTATCTGGAAGGTCATTTCTAGCCTCTTCAGCTATAAGAAAGATGTTGTGAAACTTGAAAGAGTTCAGAAAAGATGCTGCTGGGACTGGAGTGTTTAACCCACAGAGAGACTGAATAGGTTGGGGCATTTTTCCCTGGAGTGTCAGAGGCTAAGGGGTGACCGTATAGAAGTTTATAAAATCATTATTAAGCTGGAGAAGATTCAGAAAAGATTTACCATGTTGTTGCCGAGTATGGAATGTTTGAGTTATCAGAAAAGGCTGGATAGGTTGGGACATTTTTCACTGGAGTGTAGGAGGTCGAAGCCTTGTAGAAGTTTATAAAATAATGAGGGGTATGGATAGAGTTAATAGTAGTTGTCTTTTCCCGAGGATGGGAGATTTCAAGACTGGGGGCACATTTTTAAGGTGGGAGGAGAGAGATTTAAAAACAACAAAATAAGTAAAGTTTTTACATAGAAGTGGTACACATGTGAAATTAACTTCTTGAGGAAGTGGTGGATGTAGGTACAATTACAACATTTAAAAGATATTTGGATAAGTACATGAATAGGAAAGGTTTGGATGGATGTGGGTCAGGAGCAGGCAGGTGGGACTGGTCTAGTTAGGGATTGTGTTCGGCATGGAATGGTTGGATCAAAGAGTCTGTTTCCATGCTGTGTGACTCTATGGACAGGTGAACAGCTAAGTTCTTTTCCCCAGGGTAGGTGAGTCCAGAACTAGAGAGCATAGGTGAGAGGGGAAGGATTTAAAGGTGACCAAAGGGCAACTTTTTCACGTGGAGGATGTTGCATGTATGGAATGAGCTACCAGAGGAAGTGATGGAGGCACTTACAATAACAATATTTAAAAGGCATCTGGATGGGTATATGAATAGGAAGGGTTTAGAGGGATGTGGCCAAATGCTGCCAAATGGCACAAGATTAATTTAGGATATCTGGTCGGCATGGATAAATGGGACTAAAGGGTTTGTTTTCATGATGTACATCTCTATGACTCTATAACTGAAGTTATTATCTTAAGTCTTTGCCACAAACTGGTTTCTAGCTGACAATTCTATCCCTCCCCCCGATCATTGTCTGAGACTGAATCTATGTTCACAACTCAGTATCCTGTAACACTGAGATGAGCTTCTGATCGCAAGTGCTCTCCATTACCATCACCTATTTCATAATACAGCCTGCTTCCACCTCTGCCTCAACCCATAAGCAGCCGAACGTCCCCATCCATGCACTTGTTATCTCCTTATTGACTATTGCAATACTCTTCCTAGCCAACTCTCTTCCTCCATAGCCTTCAGCTCAACCAAATCTCTGCTGCCTATCCTTTCCAATCATCACCCTCTGCTCACTGACCGAAATTGTCTCCTGGTCCAACAATGCCAGAAGTATAAAGTTCTCATTCTTGTGTTTTTAATCCCTGTGTGGCCACCTTCTTTCCTAACTTTGTTAATTCCTTTTGTCAAATGATGTCACAAGAACTCTGTTTCCTCAGTTTTGACTTCATGTGAAACCTTGACTTTATTTTCTCCATTGTTGTTAGCTCTGCCTTCATCCGCTTAAACATCGCTGGAATTTGGTCCCTAAATCATTTCGCCTCATCGCTCTTCCATCATGACATTCCTTTCACTCTATATACTTGAAGGATTTTGGCTACTAATTCCAGCAATGATCTTTCGAAAGCTGGAATGTTAACTCTGTTTCTGATTCCACCGATACTGCCCGGCTTGCTCAGCATTTCAAGCATTTCCTGTTGTTATTTGAGGTTTCCCATATCTGAACATCTGTAGGGTGAATCACTCCAAGGGAGTACAATCAGTATTTTGCCTTTGATTTTGTCAAGCAGTTATGTTCTAAGGAGCAATTTAAAGAAAATAGGAGAGAGATAGAGCAACAGTAAGCTTTAGAGTGCCCAAAGCAAGAGATTAGTACAATTTGGCATCTATTTTCTTGTATCCCCTATTCTTTACAGGTGATGCTCTTTACAGGTAATCACTACATAGAATTTACAGCACAGAGTCTGTCCTACACAGTTATGTATGCTCTGTATGAGCCCTTTCCCATCCCTCTTCACCTCAACCCAGCATTGTATCTTACTGGAACATTTGTCACTCATGTTTACCCTGCTTGCCTATGAAGATATCAATACTAATCACCTCAATCAATGTGTGTGGCAACACATTTCACATCCTCCACATCCTGAATAAAGACTTCTGTCATGGGTTTCAGATTGGATTTAATAGTGACTAATTTACATTTAGAACCACAAGTTTTGGTCTTCTGGCAAATGGAAACATCATGGAGTCAATCTTTACAGATTAGGAAGTCTGGGGAGTGTACCACTCAATGGGAGAGCAATCACCAATAGGGTCAGTTCATTCATTTCTCACCTCCCTGACAACTTGTTTGACCGTTAAGTTCTAATTGGCAGGTTTGCAAATCAGAAGCATGGAGCTCGGCATCTGATCAAAAATGCAGAGAACAACCAAGATTTTCAGGAGTAGTTCAGGCAGGATAGAAATGTATCTGGAGTTTCTGATCTGGTTTTTCATTTCTTCCTGGAGGCCTCAGGGTTGCTCTGGGGAGTGAATATACAATGGCAGTTTGTTATAATGTGAATGTTGGTGTCGAGAGGTGAACCCCTGTTTTAGGTGTAATAGTTGGATTGTGGTGATAAGAACCTTCTTTTTTCCCCTATTGTTAACCAGCAAAATGAAAACTTCAAAAAGCATTTACTTCTTTTGACAGCTATAAGACCCCTGCTGTAAAACTGAATTTCTCTTTCTCCCAGGTATCGCCTCATGACTGATGATGACTTCTTTCCACTCTGTTATGGTGGGTCATTAAAATGGTCCAATACTGGATCCACATGCCCTGCTACACAGTGGGCTAAGTCTGTTTGAAGAAAGGCACTCTGGTTCCCATACACTACATCAACTGTTGGCACTTGGTCTCCAACTGGACCTGTCAGATATGCTCAAAATGGTTGGCATCAATGGAGATGCTTCTTCACCAGTTTTGGGCAAAAGACACTCAACAATTCCACAAGAACTTAGCTTTTTTTCAGGATATTCTTGAAGCATTTGGTCTGGCTCCCTGGTAACCGATTGCTGTGACAAAAGTTTTGATACTCTTGCACTACGTTTGCAGATGATGTGGTCCACCCAACCCTAATGCTGGGGACACAGTCACAATTGCATAGAAATAGGCCCTTTGGCCCACCAGATCTATGCTGATCAACAAGCATCAAACTGCATTTACCTGCACTTGGTCCATAGCCTGCTATGTCCTGGCATTTTAAGTACTAATTCAGAGGCTTCTTCAATGTTGTGAGAGTATCTGCCTTCCCTACCCTCTCAGGCAGCACCTTCTATATAATGCTACTATTCTCTGGAAGAAAAGTTATTTCTCAGATCTCCTCTAAATCACTTACTCCTTACCTTAAATGTATGCCCTCTGGTCTTAGACATGGCTGTCTTGGAAAGAAATTCTTACAATCTACATCGTCTATACCTCTCATAGTTTTGTATACCCCAAACAGCTTCCTCTGCTCCATGGAAAACAAATCCAGCCAATCAGGTCTCTTCTTATAACTGAGACATTTCATTCCTGGTATATTGAATAATGGTATACCAGACTGTCATTGTTTGGTGATACACAAGGTATTGTGAATAGTCTGGGTCAAGGTTTGATGGAGCAGAGGCTCTTTAACTCTCTGTCGTTATTCATTTGGTTCTTCATGTGCTGTCCCATTCTGCAAGACTCCAGGCCAGCTGTAGTAATAAGTAAAACATATCTTTTCAACTGTGGTCTCGCAGGTTACAAATGCATCAGGTTCAACTGATTTTGGCTTTACATTCAAACTTCAGCTTCGTTCATCTCCTTGATTTCCTTTCTCTTTACATTCCTGTAGATTGAAAAGACATTCTCAGTGAAGAGTCCAGTGTACTGGTATAAAACAGAAACCAGGAATGTGACAGAAACTCACCAGGTCTGGCAGCATCTGTGGAGATAGAAACAAGAGTTAAGGCTTTGACTACAATATGTCTCTTTTTTTTTAGAACGTAGAACAGTACAGCATAGAAATAGGCCCTTTGGCCCACAATATTGTGCCAAACATGATGCCAAGTTAAACTAATCCCTTTCTGCCTGTCCATGGTCCATATCCCTGCTTTCCTTGCATATTCATGTGCTTATCTAAAAGCCCCTTAAACCTCCACCACCCACCCCTCCCCCCCATCATATCTGCCTCCATGCCTACCCCGGCAAAGCGTTTCAGACACCTACCACTCTCTGTCTAAAAACACTTACCTCACACATCTCCTAAGAACCATAATTGCATGAACTCTGGAATTAGACATTTCAACTCTGGGACAAAGTTTTTTCCCATGACCAATTGGATAAGCAACAGACACTTTTAGTTACCCAAGTTGAAGATTGTTGAGCATTGGTTTTTCAGAACAGAAAAGGATGGAACGTGGTGGGGTTTTTTTGACTTTTATTTTGTTTAAATGAACCTGCTCAGATGTATTATGTTAAACCTCTGGAGCAGGTAAATCATGAACTTAGGTTTTCAAAATGGACACTACCAGTGCACCGCAAGAGCCCTCAGTGGTGGCTTTTTAAATTATTGAGAGAGCGTGAGGGTGAGTGAGTGAAACGCTTGGTGAGAGTCTAATTCCAGGTTTTGTTTCTTAATATATCAGTCAAGGTACCTTACCACTGGGTTCATTCTTTCAGATGAAACCATCTGTGCCTCAATGGTCACCACATCCTATTATGTAATGAAAAATAAAATCAAATGAAAGAAATCAAACAGTATTTTACTTTCAAAGTTGAACATTGTTGTAGTTTTGACATGTAGCCATTCTTCCTTCATTTTAAATATGGCTGCCAGTGGATTCCTGAGGGATTCACCACATGACTACCAGCTTCCAACCATCATTTCCCACCCCCTCCCACTACTGGCCACTCTTGAAGTTCCCCCTCCATCCCCCACTCAGTGCACTTTCCATGACCAACTGGAAAAGCAACAGACACTTTGGTGTAGATTAGATTCCCTACAGTGTGGAAACAGGCCTTCGGCCCAACAAGTCCACACTGACCCTCCGAAGAGCAACCCACCCAGACCCATTCCTCTACATTTACCCCTTCACCTAACACTACGGGCAATTTAGCATGGCCAATTCACTTAACCTGCACATTTTTCGACTGTGGGTGGAAACAGAGCACCCGGAGGAAACCCATGCAGACATGGGGAGAACGTGCAAACTCCACACAGACAGTTGCCTGAGGCAGGAATTGAACCCGGGTCTCTGGCACTGTGAGGCAGCAGTGCTAACCACTGTGCCACCGTGCTGCCCACTTTGTTACCGAAAGTGGTGATTGTGGAGTATCAGACCTACATCTTTTGACTTTGTTTGTTGTGGCATCCAGCAGACTAATCTTTTTTTGATACTCCACTACATTTCTGGGTAGTTGGTAACACTTCACTTTAGAGGTTACACAGTGTTTCCTGATTTACAATAGATCACTATATTGTGAATGTTTATGAAATGATACCATAATTTATGGTATTACTACAAGTCATCCTCACACTCCTTTCTCCCCATAATTCATTATTGTTTAACAAAAGGGCAAGTTTCTCTGCCAGGTATCAGCTTGTGCTCCATGCTTCTGATTTTTCAGCTGCTCCTCGCCTTATCATTCAATCATTTTGTTCTCGAAGCATGTCATAATATTGGGAATTGTGAGAGATCACCTTTAAATGTTTCACACAGCAGGAAAAGTGTAGAAAAAGCCTAGAATTTTGTCAGTGGCACCAGAAAATTTCCAATCTCTCGGCATTAGCTTAACCCCTTCAACAGCCAAACATTCTTGTATTAATGATCCCATTCATAGTCAAAATTACACGGTTATTAGGATAGCAATGAGCAGTTAAGTTGTGGTACAAAAAATTGCCTTAAAATAAAAATATTATACTTCATCTGTCGTGACACTGCCAGTCAATTTACCTTGCAAGACCTCATTATTTTTCATGTTTAATATTTCCGACAAAGGTATTGGTCTGAGATGTTGGGCTGGATTTTTTAAGGCATCTGGAACTGCTCTCAGAGTCAACAGGCAGTATGGTGGAGGTGGGTACGGGAGGGGAGCCTGAAATCATCTTGTTGCAATTGCATTTATTCAGCAGGGAAAGTCTCCATGGCATGGGCATCTAGCGGATGTTCACCTGAGACAATTAGTTGCCCATGTAAGAACCACTTCCTGTCCCTGCTGGCACATTACTGGTTTATTAATATATCAGTCAAGGTACCTTACCACTGGGTTCATTCTTCCAGATTAAACCATCCAAGCCTCAATGGTCACCACATCCTACTCTGTAACGAAAAATAAAATCAAATGAAAGATACCAAATGGTATTTTACTTTCAAAGTTGACCATTGTTGTTACAGCATTGTGCAATGAGACTGCCGTAGTGGATTTCCAGGATTTGAAAGCCTTTGTAGATGTGGGCACTATGGCTTTGGAAAGGAAGCCCAGTAGCAATGGTCACCCTGGAATCCCAACTCCCATTCCCCAATGGGGCTTTCTAATGGTGCTGGCAGCTTTGTGGGCAAGCAATTTTCCTCAAATAGCTGACAACCTCAAAGATGGTCAATAAATAGACCATCATCTATAAAATGCAACCTCAGGGCCCTGCTTATTTCATAGAATTTTAGAATCTCTGCAGTGTTTTATTTGCCAGTGAAATCTCAATTCCTGCTTTCCCAATTTCCTAAGCTGCAGAAAAGTCCTGTTTAAAGAGATTTGGATAACGATCTTATGAGTGGCAGTGGAGTTTGCCACATAGCTATGGAGAACAGAGGAAAAAAAGATATTTCAAGGTTTCCTGTACACTGTCAGAATGGATGAACACCCTAGAGTTCTGTCTGATTTGTCTTTGAAATGTTTATATAGGATTTTACACCATAGACTTGGGAACAGGATGAAATAAGTGTCTGGAAACTGTGTTCAGGAAGAACGCACTTGCATGGTGGAAAGTGTGACAGTCTCTGACCCTGAAAGCAATATGTTCAGGACAGTTTGTAACTTGTTTGAAAGGTGTATGAAGCCTGTCATTTTTTTTTGTAAGCATTTTTGCAAAAGATCTTTAAGAGTTTGCATGAATTGTAAAGATATCTTTTGTAATTCTCCTGAATAGGAAGTGTTGTGCTTGTGATCTGATGACTCTGACTGGAAACAGGGCTAACAACAAGAAAGAGGCCATGTGGCTGGATACAAAAGAGAAATGCAGATATGAAGGAGAGCAGCAAGCAGAGAAGCTCAGGGTAAAGGTAAAGCTGTGGGTGTAAAGAGAAAGTAGACTGAGACAGAGAAAAGGGAACACATCAAATTCTTGTGAGAAGTACAGCACTCAGGAAGTGGTCAATTTTTCTGTTTGGCAGAACTGAAGGTGGGAGCTCCTGGAATGACAGTGTGAGCTGGTTATGAGGAATTAAACCTGGAAAGTTATGTGAATATCTCAGGAGTTCCAAACAACTCTGTTTTTCCCAGAATTGGTTAAACTCTGGTCTGGGATGTTAATAAGTTTGTGGTTGAAAAGGATTTCTGGAATGGTACAGCATGAGGATTTTCAAGACTTTTGGGGGGTGGGGGGAGGGGCGGATTTGTGGAAGTGTGCCTGGCCAATGTAAATAACATCCTTGAAACTTGAAGGTGAAAGCTGTTGTCGGTTAACGCCCCTAACCGACCCAGCATGAATAAAGAACAATTTGTCATGGTACTGTACAGCTACATGGTGTTGCATTAAATGCATCTTTAACACTACAAATGCTGGGAATTTGAAACAGAATGCTGGTGAAACCTCGCAGGTCTGGCAGTTTCTGCGGAGAGAGAAACATTTTTGAGTCTGGTATGACACTTGCTGAGTTTCTGCAGGATTCTTTGTTTCAGATGCATTTTTTGTGTTCTTGACTATTTGCAGTGAAATCTATGTTTTTATTTGAAGTATCATTTGTTGGTTAATTCACATAATTTGCATTGGATCTGATTTGTGGAAATGAAAAGCTACAAAATGTGAAATATTGTAGTAAATTTGAAGCTTATTTAGTAAGGTTATCACTGGTTTACAGATTCTCCATTGGAATTATAACAAAGGTGATTAACAGGGTGCATCATCATAGTGCACATGGTCTGTGGAAAGAGATAAATTAATTAAAATAAAGTTCACTATGCAGTGTAGATGACCAGATCCCAGGACTGATAGACGGAAAAGACCTTTCACACACCTACTTTTCTTGGTTTAGAATAATCTTAGAAATTCTTTGTTTTCAATGCTCAGCCTAAATCTATCCCTCCCCATTCCTTTGCTGTATTTCTTACGCCTAACTCTTTTTTTTTAATCTTGTTATCTCTGTGTCTTTCTCTATCACTCTTTCTTTTGAAATGTTTATTTCACATTTGTAGGTTTTGAACAGCTGCCTAAAAAAAATTCACCGATCATTATTAGATTACTTACAGTGTGGAAACAGGCCCTTCGGCCCAACAAGTCCACACATTCCCTCCGAACAGCTACCCACCCAGACCCATTTGCCTACATTTACCCCTTCACCCAACACTATGGGCAATTTAGCATGGTCAATTCACCTATGCACATTTTTGGACTGTGGGAGGAAACGGGAGCACCTGGAGGAAACCCACGCAGACACAGGGAGAACGTGTAAACTCTACACAGAGAGTTGTCTGAGGCGAGAATTGAACCCAGGTCTCTAGCACTGTGAGGCAGTAGAGCTAACCACTGTGCCACCATGCCGCCCGTTAAAAGTGGGACAACTCATGGCTGCATTATCGGCTCACTGTCTTTTCCAGTGCCCAATGTTTTTGGCCTTCATCTTCAATGCTTTTACATTTGATCGATGCATTAAATTTACAAGCATTTCGAGATGGATAAATAATGGGGAATGCATCTTCATCAACCCTTGAGGTGTTAAGTAAAGGACCTCCATTTAACAACATCACTAACAGAAAGAAGGAAGAATGAAAGAGAATTAAGGTTAAAATGGCTGCTAAAACCTGTCTGCAATGGATGCAGTACTCTCAACAATTTATAAAAGTGAGTTGGGTTAATGCCATAATGGGAGAGCAGCCGAGACTGATTCCTATGGATTGTGGGACTACCCTTCTCGAAATGCTTGTAAATTTAATGCATTGATCAGATGTAAAAACGTTGAAGGTGAAGGCCGAAAGAGTGATTAAGCTATGTGAGAAACAGCATGGAATCAGTATGAAAGGACTAACAGCAATCAAAGGCATGGTTCACTCAAGCAGATTGGATGAGGACTAGTTCTGTGCCTTGACTGGGTGAACGTTTATTAACACATGTGGCAGTGTGTTTTCAAGTTCTGGTGAAACTGGAATGTGCGCGCAAGGTAATCTCTTGCTTCAATCATGCCAACTTTCCTGGCTGGTTTAAACATTAACTTTTGCTTGGCTGCCAGTTTCTACTTCTGTAAGGAGAGACTGAGAAAATTGGGTCTGTATTAGTTTAGAAGAATGAGAGGCAATCTCATAGAAACTCAGAAGTTTCTAAAGGGCTAATCAATGTAGGTGAAGAAAGGATTTTACACCTAGCTGTGCTGTCTGGAATGAGGGTAGAGACTTAAAAAAAAAACACTGCAGATACTGGAATCCAAAGTAGACAAGCAGGAGGCTGGGAAAACACTGCAAGCCAGACAGCATCAGGAGGTGGAGACGTCAGTGTTTCGGGTGACGAAGGGTTACACCTTCTGCACCTCCTGATGCTGCCTGGCCTGCTGTGTTCTTCCAACCTCCTGCCTATCTAGTCTGGATCTGGGAACCAGTCTCAACATCAAGCCATTTGAGACTAAGATTCGGAGAGGGATTTCTTAACTCAGAGGATGGTGGGTGTTTAGAATTGTCAGCCCCAGACACAGTGGTAACTCAGTAAAGAAATTTGAAACAGAGATTGATAGAGCCTTAAGCCAAATCGATCCAGCCACAGAATGATACAGACAATGGAAAGAAAGTTAGGAAGAATTGCGTGAGATCAGCGGCAAGGGGATTCCCAATGTCAGGAGTAAAAACCCCATTTTCAGACCAATTGTTGAATGGTGAGATGGGATTCTCATGAGTGAGTGGTGAGTGTGCGTTAACATCCTCATTATTACTTAATCTGGCCTCATTGAAATGCAGTTTCCAATTGGAGTAGGCATGGGAAAGTGATGTTGAGGTAGATAATCAGGCATGATCTGGAGTGGTGGAGTATAATGGATGGGCTGAATGGCCTAATTTGACTCTTATATTTGAAAGAAAAACAAGGCAGGATCATGGAATAACGGGCTTTAGAGAGCTCTTATGATATTGATGGACCAAATGACCTTCTTCAAGAATTAAATAGGGACTAGATTAGATTACTTACAGTGTGGAAATAGGCCCTTTGGCCCAACAAGTCCACACTGACCCTCCAAAGAGCAATCCAACCAGACCCATTCCCCTACACCTAACACTACAGGCAATTTAGCATGGCCAATTCATCTAACCTGCACATCTTTGGACTGTGGGAGAAAACCAGTGCACCTGGAGAAAACCCATGCAGACATGGGGAGAATGTGCAAACTCAACACAGACAGTTGCCCAAAGCAGGAATTGAACCGGGGTCCCTGGTGCTGTGAGGCAGCAGTGCTAGCCACTGTGCCACCCAAAGGAACAAAGGTCCCACTAAGGCTTGGGCTAAGATTGCTGGATTCACAGTGCAAAGTGCTAACAGTTCTACCATGGGAGCCGCTCACATCTGTGCTGTAAAATTCCGTGATATAATATCGTATAAGAACAATGAAATATGATCGACAAAATTATAGTTACATAGTCCTTTTCATGAATGCAGAAGATCCCAAAATATTTCCGAACCAATGAAGTACATTTTAAAATACATTGACTGTTTCATGATTTTGGAGGTGCCGGTGTTGGACTGGGGTGTACAAAGTTAAAAGTCACACAACACCAGGTGATATTTGGTAGCACTAGCTTTCGGAGCGCTGCTCCTTCATCAGGTGGTTGTGGAGTATAAGATCGTGAGACACAGAATTTATAGCAAAAGTTTACAGTGTCAGTGAGTCATAGAGTTACAGATATGTACAGCACGAAACAGACCTTTCGGTCCAACCCGTCCATGTCGATCAGATATCCCAACCCAATCTAGTCCTACCTGCCAGCACCCGGCCCATATCCCACCAAACCCTTCCTATTCATATACCCATCCAAATGCCTTTTAAATGTTGCAATTGTACCAGCCTCCACCACTTCCTCTGGCAGCTCACTCCATACATGTACCACCTCTGTGTGAAAAAGTTGCCACTTAGATCCCTTTTATATCTTTCCCCGCTCACCCTAAATCTATACCCTCTAGTTCTGGACTCCCCCACCCCAGGGAAGAGACTTTGTCTATTTATCCTATCCATGTCCCTCATGGTTTTATAAACCTCCATAAGGTCACCTCTCAGCCTCCGCGGAAGGAGACCAGAATTGCACATAATATTGCAAAAGTGGCCTAACCAATGTCCTGTACAGCTGCAACATGACCTCCCAACTCCTGTACTCAATACTCTGACCAATAAAGGAAAGCATACCAAATGCCTTCTTCACTATCCTACCTACCTGCAATTCCACTTTCAAGGAGCTCTGACCCTGTACTCCAAGGTCAGCAACTTGACTCTTCTATTTGAAAGAAAAACAAGACAGGATCATGGAATAACAGCTTTTAGAGAGCTCTTATGATATTGATGGACCAAATGACCTTCTTCAAGAATTAAATAGGGACGAGATTAGATTACTTATAGTGTGGAAATAGGCCCTTTGGCCCAACAAGTCCACACTGACCCTCCAAAGAGCAACCCAACCAGACCCATTCCCCTACGCATAACACTACAGGCAATTTAGCATGGCCAATTCATCTAACCTGCACATCTTTGGACTGTAGGAGATGTTTGCTCCCACACTCAGCAACACTCCCTAAGACCTTATCATTAAGTATATACGTGCTGCTAAGATTTGCTTTCCCAAAATGCAGTACCTCGCATTTATCTGAATTAAACTCCATCTACCACTCCTCAGCCCATTGGCCCATCTGGTCAAGATCCCGTTGTAACCTGAGGTAACTTTCTTCGCTGACCACTACACCTCCAATTTTGGTGTCATCTGCAAACTTACTAACTACATCCATATCATTCATAAAAATGGACCCAGCACTGATCCTTGTGGTACTCCACTGGTCACAGACCTAAAGTCTGGAAAGATCCCTCCACCACCACCCTCTGTCTGTCTGGAAAGATCCCTCCACCACCACCCTCTGTCTTTGACCTTTAAGCCAGTTCTGTATCCAAATGGCTAGTTCTCCCTGTATTCCATGAGATCTAACCTTGCTAACCAGTCTCCCAGTGTTTACATCACACTGTAAGCCTTTGCTATAAATTCTGTGTCTTTCGATCTTATACTCCACAGCCACCTGACGAAGGAGCAATGCTCTGAAATCTAGTGCTTCCAAATAAACCTTTTGGACTATCACCTGGTGTTGTGTGATTTTTAACTTTGACTGTTTCAGTGTTAGAACTACCCCACAAACAGCAATGTGACAAGAACGAGATACTGTATTTTTAGTTTAGTTGATTGATTGAGGGTTAAATACTAGCCTAGACTTTGAGGAGAACCACCCTTCTTTTTTTTGAAATCCGGCCATATGCAGCTGAGGCAATCGGCAAGGCTTCAATTCAACAACGTCCCTTGGAAAGAGAGCACCTTTTGAAGATGCAGTATGCTTTCCATTGTGGGATGCGAGCTCCCGCCATACTTCACCTTCTTGGGCAGGTCCTTCAGGATCGAGGATGACTTTCTTCCATTCCTGAGGTGTGGGTGTTGAGGTGCCTAAATAATTCAATATTGGATCCAAACATACTGCCACAGGTCATAACATCATAAGATCATAGAATAAAAAGGAAGGGAATTAGAAAGGTGTTGAAACTGAATAACAATGTGCAATCTAAATTAGGTCATAAACACAGTTTATTCGAAGTGATTATATGTTTAATTAGGTCATAGTTGCTCTTTTAAGCACGTTGCAGATTCCCTATGTTATGATAAGATGGAAACTGATTCATTTCCTGGTTATTCAGTGATTAAGCTATGTGAGAAAGAGCACAGAATCAGTATGAAAGGACTAACAGCAACCAAAGGCATGGCCCTCGTAAGCAGATTGGATGAGGACTGATTCTGTGCCTTGATTGGGTGAAAGTTTATTAGCACATGTGGGAGTGTGTATTCAAGTTCTGATGAAACCGGAATGTGTGCGAAAGGTAATCTCTTGTTTCAATCGTGCCAGCTTTCCTGGCTGGCTTGAGCATTAACTCTTGCTTGGCTGCCAGTTTCCACTTCTAGTTGGATGATCTCAGCTGAAACAAAGGCAAAATAGACAGTGTATTAGCAAATGAAATAAAAGCCGCAAATTCTGGGACACTCCTTGGGCAGCATCTCCTCAGAGGCTGACAAATTTTCATAGGAACTGGGAAAAGTTAGAAACTTAAATCATTTGAGGCAAGTGAAAGTGGGGTGGGGAAAAGAACAAAATTGATTGCTTGTGATATGGTGGAAGACAGAGGAGATAAAGTGGGAAAAGAGTTGGGATTGCACAACCAATGAAGTGGTGATAGAACAACTAACAAAGCTGTGTCTCGAGATGGTGTAAATGACAGATTCATGAACTGCTGCCTATGGAATGCAGAAACAAGAAAATCGAGTTAGAACCAAACCCTGAAAAGAGAAAGACAACAAAATGGAGATGGACTGTACAATTTGAAGTTATTTGAATCTATATTGAGACCAAAAGGCTATAAAGCATGTGCTGAATCGAAACACCAATGCCGAAAAAGTGATGGCCTCCTTTTTCTCTGGTGATTTCAGTAGTTTTCAGTGGGTTTGAACCTGACATGTTCTGGGCACTATGCAAGGTCTCATGATCCCACCTGCATTCATTGGCACTAAAGTAATAAACTCATTCATAAAGAATATAATGTGCCTGCCAGGACAGTTAGGGGGAGAAATGGACCAGCGGACAACAAAACAGGAGGTTGAGGTGGAGAGGTAATTAGTGTCATAGAGTCATAGAGTTGTACAGCACGGAAACAGACCTTTTAATCCCCAACCAGATGTCCTAAACTGATCTAGTCTAATTTGCCAGCATTTGGCCTATATCCCTCTAAACCCTTTCTGTTCATGTGCCCATTCAAGATGCCTGTTAAATGTTGGAATTGTACCCACCCCCACCTCCTCTAGCAACTTGTTCCAAACACATATCATTTTAAATGTACAAAGTTAAAAATCACACAACACCAGGTTATAGTCCAACAGCTTTAATTGGAAGCACACTAGCTTTCGGATCGCCATTCCTTCATCAGATGGTAAGAAGCGGCGCTCCGAAAGCTAGTGTGCTTCCAATTAAACCTGTTGGACTGTAACTTGGTGTTGTGATTTTTAACTTTGTACACCCCAGTCCAACACCGGCATCTCCAAATAATTTTAAGTGTGTTCTTTAGATTACGATTAATTCTTTTAGGTAGTGTTGAGGTGAAGACTCTGACCTGCAAGCACCTAAGAATGGAGCCAAGTGTAAAAAGAGCGAGAGCGATCAAAGATGTGTCCTCACAAAGCAAGTTAGATGAGGTCATCAGTTTCTTTGGCACCTTCAGCTGGAGTCAATTTGCTTATCGTAACGTAAGATGTCACCAGCATCAACAACCTTCCACATTTAAAAACATAAACGTCAGACGTAAGAAAAAAAGGTTTCTTAATAAAAACAAAAAAGTGCTCTAAATACTCATTGAGTCAAATGTGATCTGGGTGGAGAAAATTCAAAATAATGTTTCAGATCAATAAATTTTCTTGTTTGTTGAATAGATTACTGGTTTTACTGTGCTCACATGGGACAACAGAGCCAGGAGACAGCGAGAGGTGGGTTTGATTTGGAGCAAGAGGGGTAAGAGAAGTATAAAAGCGATGGAAGTGAGGAGGTTAAATGAGAGCAGACATAGCAATGTAAGTCAAAATATTCGCCAAATTCATGGTGATGGCACAAATGGAGAAGCAAAAGTTGGGTCTAGCAGATCTGTAATTGTCAGCAGCAGAATTTATATTTTACTGTCTGTGAAAATGGGAACAGAGATTCTGAAGCTGGATGACTTTCTGAAAAGGAAGAATGTATAAAGTTAAATTTAAAATGGCTGGTGGGTAAGGGTACCGGCTCATTGCTCACTCATAGAGCCAGCAGCTAAAATGGGCTGAATGGCCTCTTTCTGTGCTGTGACAATTCCATGATTCTGTGATTGATGAACACAATGTTCAGTCAAGAAGGCTGTAAAATTGAAAAGTAGAATGCTTGTTCTATGCTCTGCTAGTTTCTTTCTGTCACTTTTCCTCTCATACTGACTGCTGGTTCCTGTGAGGACAGGGCAGATTTCACCTCAACCACCAGATGGAGCTCTTTATGACAAACTATTGAATTTCCAGTCACAGCCTCAGAACTTCCCAAAATGGTCCACCGTCAAGGAGGTGCTTTCCTGACGTGGAGTTGTTGTTGCAATGTGAAGAAATGCAACAATAGATTGAGCACAGCAAAATTCCACAATTGCCATTAAGATTAATGGCTAATTAAGTAACTACTGATGTCTGTTTGGGAATAAACGTTCATCAGGTCAAAGGAGAATTTGCTATTTCACTTGGAGTCAGCATGGAAACAGACCCTTCGGCCTAACTCATCCACGCTAACCAGATATCCTAAATTAATCTAGTCCAATTTACCAGCATTTGGCCCATATCTTCCAATTCATATACCCATCCAGATGCCTTTGAAATGTTGTAATTGTACCAGCCTCCACCACTTCCTCTGGCAGCTCATTCCAGTTGCATACCACCTTGTGCATGAAAGGATTGCCCATTAGATCCCTTTTAAATCTTTCCCCTTTCACTTTAAATCTTGGCCCTTTAGTTTTGGACTCCCCTACCCTGAGGAGAAGAACTTGACTACTTATCCTATCCTTGCCTCTCATGATTTTATAAACTTCTATAACTTGAATAAAAGTGGAGCATCGACACACCCAAAAGTGTAAACGTCTTACTGTTGAACATCTTATTCAATGTACAACACCTTTGTCAATGCAACACTCCCTTTACTGAAAACTTAGAATAGGGCTTGAACTCACAACTTTGAGGTCAACAGCTACTAATGAAGTAAACTGACCCTTAAAGGGTTAAAATAAAACAAATAATCGTGGATGCTGAAAATCTGAAACAAAAACAGAAATTGCTGGAGAATTTCTGGTTTTGTCTTAAAGGATGAATATTTTCTGAAGGTAGAGGTTCAAAACACAGCAGGGGCTAATGACACTGGTATTGGGCCACAATGAGTCTATGAACCTTATTTTTGATTCCGATTGAGGCACTGGGTAGGCCATGTTGAGTCGTTGGAAGTCACGCATATCGTAAGCTGGGAACAGAAGACAAATCACCATCAGCATAGACCATTTAAAATATTCCGACAGCAGGTCTCCTTTAGCTCAGAGTCAAAGGTAAAGGGCAGCATGGTGGCTCAGTGGTTTGCACTGTTAACTCACAGTGCCAGGTTCAATTCCAACTTTGGGCGACTGTCTGTGTGGCCTGTGTCTGTGTGGGTTTCCTCTGGGTGCACTGATATTCCGGTTGTGTGCATTAGCCATGGGGATTGTGAGGGTGGCAGGATGGTGTGTTGTGTCTGGGTGCGATGTGCTTCAGAGGGTTGGTGCAGACTCGATGGGCCAAATGGTCTCTATCTGCGCAGTAGATTTTCAATGAAAATGAGTGAATGAAAGATTAACTTTACACCATGCATCTCATGACTTCAGGCCATCCAGTACTCATCACAGCCAATGAGGTCCATTGAAAGTGTAGGAAATATGCAGCCAGTGTATGCACAGTCAGATCCCACAAATGGCCATGCAATGTTCTCCTGATGTGGGTTGTGGGATCAAGGCTTGGGGGAAGGCGGGTCACACTACCCTGCACTTCTCCAATTATAGAGCCGTGGGATCTTTGACAGAGATTTGTTTTAATATTTCCCACACAAAGCCAGCATGCAGTAGAGTCTCTGACTCAAGAATCAGAAGTGGGGCTTAAAACCACAACCTTTTGATGCAGAAGCAGGAGCGGGCTCACCACTGAACCAGGAAGCAGGGGAAACAGGGCAACAAATGCTACTACTGCAGAAAATACGGAGATATGGCATTGAGGGTGAGTTGGAGGTTTGGATTAGGAATTGGCTGGATGGAATGAATGGTGCACATCTTTCAATCATGTTGACTGACACTGAGTAGACAGTGTGGTCTGGAGATATGTCATCATGATTCATCCTGATTGGGTAATATGTAAGTGAGTGATCAGACACATTAAAGTTAACGTTCGAGGTCTAGCCGTGGTGTTGTGGGTCCAGGGCAGCTCCTCATACAAACTCGCGCACACACGCACAAACATGTGTACATACGCGCACACACAAACATGCACATACACACAAACACATGTGCAGGCACGCACACAGAAACCTGTGCGTGCACACATGCATACACAAACACACACATACACGCGCACACACAAACACACGCATGCACACACAATCACGTGCACACACACCAACACACAAACACATGAGCGTGCGCGTACACACACATACATACAAACATATGCGTGCACATACATACACACACACACACCAACACACAAACACATGAGCGCGTGCACACACACACCTACATACATACAAACACATGCGTGCACATATACACTTCGGAATAGCTGAAGTGTCAGGAGCTTCTGCTGTGGGGAGGAGAACACCCTCAGCTATCAGACTAGAGCACCACCCCCTGGTATTTGGTGATAAGTATCTCAAGAATTTAAGAGATGATGGGGACAGTGAAGAAAGAGTAACTGAGGTGGACGATCGGCCTTTTCTCGTTGAATGACAGAGCAGGCTCAAGTAGCTGCATGGCCTACTCCTGCTCCTAATTCTTCTATTCCTAGTCATTTATTTCATCCATTCAGGAACCCAGTTAATGCAGACAAAACACCGCAGGAAATCGGCCAAGGGAATATTCTATCGAGACCTTATATATTGCTTCTGATGTTTCAAGGCAACAGCAGCATTTACAACATTACAGCATTGTCAAACACTTGAAGATCAGCAGCTTTGCCACTCGCTTGTAGTTCTAACTGGTGTCTCTCGGATCTGTCAGTCCTTTTCTATTCTCTCTCCCTGCTCCTCCCACACAGAAATCCATCCTTCAGTATGTGCAGGGAGAGCTGCTGACAGTATCACTTCCTTTGTGCCTTTGGCAGTGAGAGATGGTCGAGGTGAGAGCCCTTTACTCAGGGCCTATCTTTCTCTTTGGCGTTATGGCAAGTTAACCTGGTGACCCTGACAGTCAACCAGGGAGAGAGTTGCTGCGGGGACAGCAGTTCAGCATTTCTGGGAAGTTGCTGAGGGATTTTGGGCAGATCCTATGGCGAGTGCCGGCTTCCAAGTGGTGGGATTCGTCGTTGGCTTGGTTGGGTGGTTCATGGCCTGCGTTGCTATGGCGATCCCACAGTGGAAGATCCGCAACCTCGGCGGCAGTACGATTCTGACAGTGGAGGAGGGCTGGGTGGGGATCTGGATGAGCTGCATCAACGACAGCGGTGGTCTCCTGAGCTGCGATGTGTACGATTCATTGCTAGCCCTGCCATCTGACCTCCAGGCAGCCCGGGCCCTCATGTGCTTGGCCGTGGCATTGGGCATTTTCGCTGCGGTGGTGTCATGCGGGGGCTTGAAGTGCACCAAGTTTGCGAGGGCTGAGGAGAGGTTGAAAGCCTCACTGACCGTAACTGGAGGGATTTTATTCATCGTGGCAGGAATATGTGTCCTGATTCCTGTCTCCTGGACTGCTGCCAATATCGTGGCTGATTTCTACAACCCGCTCGTGCCCACGTCCATGAAGACAGATCTGGGAGATGCCCTGTTCCTAGGCTGGGGCTCAGCTTTTGTGCTTGTCCTAGGGGGAAGCATCCTCTGCTGCTCATGTCCAGCAGCCAGTGAGCACAGTGAAGGCTACGTGAGGAATTGTACTCACTATCAGCTCACAGCCCCTGCAAACAGGTAATGGTCGCAGACAAAATCCTCAACTCTGTCCTTTCTCACAACTCGGCTCAACAATCTCCCAACCAGAGACCCATAATCTAACTTTTTTAAACTTCAGCTCATCCAGATTTCTGCTGCCTCTGTGCTCACACCAAATCCCATTCATCCAATGCCTGTATTTAATGACTTCCATGTTGAATCCCAATACGCTGGAATATTACCATCACTACTCTAAGGCCTCATCCTTCCCAGAACCACTTTGCTCGGTTAAAGATCCTACCTAAATGTAGATTGTTGTTGTTTCTATGGAAGTGTTCACCTGATTCAGTCAGGCATGAGCACCTCAGCAGTAAGGTCACAGTTTGTTATAAATGGAGGATGCCAAATACTCTAGAGTGGGAATTATCCTGGTCAACAATATCACAAGGTGTCTTTGGTCCCTGGGGCTGAATTGAATCAAGCTCAAGTTAAACTTAGGGGTCTTGCAATTTCAATAATGGAACAAAAATACTTTGGAGTGAGTTACCAAGCTGAAATTTAATTGAGAGGCTCAAGGAGTTTACATTGAATAACCGAATCCAGGGAATGAATTTGAGGCTGGAGATTAATCGAGGAATTCAAGAGGATGAATTGTGGAATAACAGATGTCCAGGAATGAAGTACAGCCTAGAATCTTAACAAGGGATGTAAAATTTTATGGAGAGTATCAGATATCTGGCAATGGAATGGATCAAAATAGCAGTGTGAATCCTGACTGAATTTTATTCTTTTGGTCACTAGCTGAGGAACACCATACATTCTTTGCAGATCTCCTCAGAATATTCAAAATAAGGTCAGCTGTCTGAACTCAGACCAGAGGAATTAAATCCAGGATGCTCAGACTCAGTTAAACTCATTGAGACAGCAAGAGAGGATGATGTTTGCTGCTGTTTGGGGAATCCAGGAAGTTTGCCTGCCAATTCTGCCTTTATTTCTATCACCTACGTAACCTTCATGTTGCTTTGAGTAAAAATGAAAGCTGTCAAATGCCGACCACAGCACTATGGCTGAGCTGGAGTTTGATGATTGTGAACTGAATATTTTTACAGGGCTTTGTAGAAATTTCTGGAAAGTCATGCCATCGTTATTCACACTCTGAAATGACCTCTTCATGGCAATGATGGTTAGAACCATCATAGAGGATTGATAAAGGAATGATTACGCAGCATGAAGCAAGATCAGGTGTAGCAGCTATGAATACTGTAACTGATCCCTGTACAATTAGCAGTCTCTTAAACCATCATTCATTAATAGAGACATCTCACTTTCACTCAGAGAAATGTAGTGCTTGATTGTAGGATCACCTCGAAGTCTGGCTTAGTAAATAAATGATGTAAGCGCTGTGCTCTGACATTGATGTGTAATCCATAGGAATAGAGTCATAGAGATGTACAGCACAGTCCCTTCAGTCCAAATTGTCCATGCCGACCAGTTATCCTAAATTAATCTAGTCTCATTTGCCAGCACTTGGCCCATAGCACTGAGGAGTGTGGAATTGTCAGAGCTGCCCTCTCAGATGGGCTTAAAAAATCTCTTTGTACTATTTCAAAGAAGTCCTGTCTCCTGAAAAATGTTTGTTCCTCAATTAAACATATTACCGGGTCATTAGCACATTGCTACTTGTTAGAGCTTGCTGTATGCAAATTAGTTGCCTTGTTTCCTGCATTGCAATAGTGCCTGTGCTTCAAAATTGTTCCATTAACCATAAAGAGTTTTGCAATGTGTGACGGTCAGGTAATGTCCTCTAAAGATGAAAAATGAAAGTTTTGCATTGGGATAGGCATATAAAGATTTGTGTTGAGAGTGTGGCGCTGGAAAAGCACAGCAGGTCAGGCAGCATTCGCGGAGCAGGAGAATTGACGTTTCGGGCATAAGCCCTTCATCTGGAATTATGAAGAAGGGCTTATGCCCGCGTCGATTCACCTGCTCCTCGGATGCTGCCTGACCTGCTGTGCTTTTCCGGCGCCACACTCTTGACTCTGATCTCCAGCATCTGCAGTCCTCACTTTCTCCCACATAAAGATTTGTGTGTACATTTTGTGTATATCCATGATTGTATACACACATCCTAATTTGCACTAATTCTGGTTCTTCTGTAATCATGTGTTATCTGACTTCTAGCTAAGTAAAGTTTCTGTTCACATATTCTAAACCCTCCATATTTTCATCCCTTTGTAACTTCCTCCAGTGCCACAACTACCCAGGAATCCAGCACTTGTCCAACTGACATGCCCCAATTTTTGATCACTCCACCAATGGCTACTATGCCTTCAGCTTTCTAGCTCCCAGCTTTGGAATTCACACACATTCCCTCCCAACCTCTTTACCTCTCTCTTCCTGAAAATTGTTCCTTTAAATCTCCATATTTGACCAACCTTTGGTCACCTTAACAAACATATCCTTGTGTAGCTTTAACTGAAACTGAGTCTGGTAGTGTTCCTGTGAAGTGACGTGGGACATTTTGTTACATGAACAGTAGTTGTGTGTACATATCTGGAAATAAACTAGTATTTTCATTGAGATGTTTATTTCAATAATTTCACATGATGATTTATTTGTAAATCCCAGGATCAACATCTGAATCTGCATTTATGATTCTACAATATGGACCAGGAAGCATATTCAGAATTCCTGCAAAATTCTCAACCCAGACAGTTTTGAGGATTAAAGAGAAGTCATCAAACTCTACCCAATTTGTGAAATAAAGTGCCAGCAACAAAGTAGAACTTGCTGTCCTGATGATCTCTTTCTGGGGCGAATAACAAAATCAGACAGTCAACCAGAGACACAATTCTACAAGTGTCTCCCGAGGACAATAGGACACCAGAGCCATCCAAATGTTACAGTTGAGAAAGAGGTCATTCAGGCCATCATGCCTGAGTAGAGTGGTATGGATTAGACATTTGCTTTAACTTTGGCGTTTTTTTTTCAAACTCATTATGGCTGCCCAGTGCTAATCCCTTATAGAATACCTGTTGGATATGGGCTGGCATTGCACCAGATGCCATAAGAGATATTGGCTTGGGTTATGATGGCAGAGCAAGGAGATCAGTACTCTGCACAGTATCCCTGACAAGAGAGTGACATAATGAAGCTGTGCAGAGTGACCTTTGCTCAGATTGATCGCCAAGTGGTCCAAAACGGAAACTGTTCTGCTTTCTAGAACTGAAATCTTCTAAACCTGATAAATGCAACGTGTAGGCGAATATCTCATTTTAACACGATTGTCACTGCCCTGACCACTGGTGTGAGTGGAATATAGTGTTACATATTTTTATGGCAGTATTTTTGGAATGAATCATTTATTGGAAATTTATTTTAAAAATTGGCAGCAATAACTTTAAATCCATTGCTTCTCACTCATCCTATGTAAATATGGAAGCAGGTCAAAGGCTGGGAATTCCATGCGTTGGTAGTTTGCATCCTGTAACCTCAGAGCACCATCTACAGGGCACGGTTCGGGAGTGTCCTGGCATGCTTTTCTCTTGCCTGGATGAGTATAACTCCAGGGGGCTTGGCATATATTATGGCTCAACATTGAATCTGTTAGTATTTTACAAAAAGGAGGCAATACGGGTTAAGTGATCTAAATAAGTGCATTTATTAGCAGTAAATATATAGTAAAAATGAATTGCACGTTCCTGTGTCTGTTGGGGACTCCCTGAGATGGCTGGTCTGGAGAACTCGGTTCCTGGCATTAGTCACGATCCCAGTCTAAGATGAAACCCAATGTCAATAGACAATAGGTGCAGGAGTAGGCCATTCAGCCCTTCGAGCCTGCACCGCCATTCAATATAATCATGGCTGATCATTCCTAATCAGTATCCTGTTCCTGCCTTATCTCCATAACCCTGGATTTCACTATCTTTGAGAGCTCTTTCTTAAATGAATCCAGAGAGTGGGCCTCCACTGCCCTCTGGGGCAGAGCATTCCACACAGCCACCACTCTCTGGGTGAAGAAGTTTCTCCTGAGCTCTGTCCTAAATGGTCTACCCCATATTTTTAAGTTTTGTCTGTGACAAAGTCTCTGATATTGATACCATCTGACGACTGTCAGCATTTCCCAGACATTCCATTGTGCAGAAAACATCATCCAGGTGACTCCAACTACACAAAAGAATGGGACCCCCCAGACAATCAAGGTCATGCAGGAAAAACAGGCTATCCTTACATTAGGATTGGAATTTTCCACTTGTCTCCAATTGCTCATTCTCATGTCTAATTAACCTTTAACAAATAAACCTGAGTGGTCTGGTTTGAAGGCATCATTTTTTTTCAGGGTACTACTACAGCACCATTCAGAATGGAGGACAGGGATTACATGATTGGTACCCCATCTATTACAATGAACATTCACTCCCTCCACCACCAATGCTCAGTAGCAGCAGTGTGTACCAGCTACAAGATGCACTGCAGAAATGTACTAAGGCTCCTCTAACAGCACTTTCCAAACCCACAAAAACTTCTGTGGGTCCTGAAGAAGGGCTTATGCCCGAAACGTCGATTCTCCTGTTCCCTGGATGCTGCCTGACCTGCTGCGCTGTTCCAGCAACACATTTTCACCACAAACACTTCTATCGAGAAGGACAAGGGAGCAGATGTATGGGATCACTGCCACCTGTTGCAGCAGAGGGATTGAATTCAAGAGTCGTGAGGTGATGTTGCAGCTGTACAGGACCTTGGTAAGGCCACATTTGGAGTACTGTGTGCAGTTCTGGTCGCCTCACTTTAGGAAAGATGTGGAAGCTTTGGAGAGGGTGCAGAGAAGATTTACCAGGATGTTGCCTGGAATGGAGAATAGGTAGTACGAGGATAGGTTGAGAGTGCTAGACCTTTTCTCATTGGAACGGCGAAGGACTTGATAGAGGTTTATAAGATGATCAGAGGAATAGATAGAATAGACAGTCAGAAACTTTTTCCCCGGGTACAAATGTTCGGCACAACATCGTGGGCCGAAGGGCCTGTTTTGTGCTGTATTGTTCTATGTTCTATGTTCTGTTGTTCCCCTCCAAGCCAATCACCATCCTGACTTGGAAATATATTGCCATTTCTTCAGTGTCGCTGGGTCAAAATTCTGGAACGTGCTCACTCAGGGCATTGTGGGCCTACCCACAGCACATGGACTGCAGCGGTTCAAGAAGGCACCACTGTCTTAAGGGTAACTAGGGAGGGGCAATAAATATTGGCCCAGCCAGTAATGTCCATGGCATTAAAGTGAATTAAGAAGAAAATCCTGAGGATATAGTTTGCTTCTCCGGAACCAATGTTTAAGCTTACTAAAACCAACCACGAGGAATTCTGCTGGCCCATGCTTACAATGCAGTATTATTGAGAATTAGGACTGGAGCTTTACAGGCACATGTGGCTCCTACTGCCTATATTCAGTGTGGGTCCTTAGCCTGCACAGGCAAAAGGTGGGACCTTGGAGGGGATTTTCTAGCAATACCGTTGACAGATTTGGTCGATGTTGAGACTGCAAGAGGATGGAGAGGTGTTGCTGTGGGGGCTTTGAATACTCCAGTTGTGCAATCCGTATTGTGAGGTAGACAAGCAGAGATCACAGCAAGCCTGGTGTCATCAGGAGGTGAGTCGTGAAGAAAGGTTTATACCCGAAATGTCGACTTCTCCACCTCCTGATGCTGCTTGGCTTGCTGTGATCTTCCAGCCTCCTGCCTGTCCACTTTGGATTCCAGCATCTGCAGCTTTTTGTCTCTATCCATGTTGTGAGGGCAGCGATTGTTGAGGTGCTTCGGTGGGCCACAAAGTGGCCAAAAAGAAATGTTAATTTATTTTTTGGCTTACCCATCTCCAGTCCCTGCTTCTGGAAATATCTTACAGCGAGTAGGATACTTTCTGCAACCATTTTACCAACTGTCTGTCCCCAATCTGATTTGGGTTGGTATAATTCTCATTGAACTCATAAACAGAACCAGCCGATGCCATGAATCAACATGCTACCCTCCCATTATCCATTTCTGATTGATCCCTAATGAAAAGAAATTAAAAGGATCCCTTTTTAAATAGTTGTAAGTGCATTAGGTAAGCTGCATTTGGAACACTGTCAACCAGGTTTACAGAATCTGCAGGTCCATTTTGCAAAACTGCCAGTGGTTTAACATGAGCTGGCAAACTCCATCAGGATGGTGGATATGGGACGTTATATATCAAATTGACAGTGGTAATCCTTTGGGCAGAGTTAAAGGAAATTGGATAGAAGATGAGAAAATGTCTTCATCAAATGAGAATTGACCATGAAATGCTTAATGAGACAATGCAGAGAAATCTCCATTTAGACTGTTCTTAATATCTAACTTACCAAAAATGCAATTGTGCTACTTCAGTTCTATTCAATCCTCTTTTTTTTCCCTGGAGAGAAGAAGCTTTGGGAGGATAAATCCTACACGAGTCTTGGAATGGGATTCCCTCCAGCATTGAGGGAGATCAACCTAGCGGATAGAGGGCCAAATGTAGGAACCTTTAACCAGGGCTTCCATTCATGCAGAGGATTCTCCTATTGAAAGCAGTGCATGCTAAAATGGAAAGTTATCCATCTCCTGAAGGCCAGAGATAATGTTACCAGTACGTGAAGAGGAGAAAGTATTCCTGGGAAAGTGGATATCATTGTCTTAGATTACAGCTTGATTTCAGCTAAGGTGCTCATAGCAGGATTAAAGAATGATCTTTGCCAGATGCTGTCCAAAGAACTCATTATTTGATATCAGATCACCCATACTTATCACAATTGGAGGGCAGTAATATTTTAATAGAAGTACTAATTAACCTGTCTAAGATTATCATTAAAACAAAGGAGTTTCTGATTGGGACATTAAGAATTTGTTTGAAATGCACGATATGTCCTTCTGGAAGAGTCTGTGAGGGGTAGCCCGGGAGTTGTGACTTGGAAAACTGGAAAAAGGTAACATTTGCAGAATGAAGAGTGTGACAGACACTTAGAACACCCTGCTGACTTTAGTACTTGGTGGGTTTTGTTCTAGATTCAGGATAGTCTCAGAGCGGCACAGTGGCTCTGTGGTTAGCACTGCTGCCTCACAGCACCAGGGTCCCAGGTTCAATTCCAGCCTCGGGTGGCTGCCTCTGTGGAGTTTGAACATTTTCTCTGTGTGTGCGTGGGTTTCCTCCGGGTGCTCTGGTTTCCTCCCACAGTCCAAAGATGTGCAGGTCAGGTGAATTGGCCATGCTAAATTGCCTATAGTGTTAGGTGCATTAGTCAGAGGGGAAATGGGTCTGGGTGGGTTACTCTTTGGAGGGTCGGTGTGGACTGGTTGGGCCAAAGGGCCTATTTCCACGCTGTAGGGAATCCGATCTTTCCCAGGAACGTCCCTGAAGAGGATTTTTATATATCCATCTTTTCTCACCTTTTCAAGTTAGATGGAGGCTTCAGAATTGATTGCCTCTGGTGTTTATGTGCATTTTGCTTGTGGTTATTGGATTCAGCTTTTGACGAAGGGCAGAGTGCATAAGTAAATGAGGGAGAAAGGAATAGGGAGGTATGTTGATGGGGTGAGATGAAGAGAGGAAAAGAGGTGTCTATGATAGCTAACAAAGAACTATTGGGCCAAATGTCCTGTTTCTGCTCTGTAGAATAATTATGTTGATGCAGGTGATATGTTTATTAATTCTTTAGGGTTAAGGTTTCATCAACCATTATATAAACCTGCCGATCAGGAAGATCATAATTCTGAGCATATTCTATATGTGGCAGAGATACTTTTCCTCCTGTGTGACATCATAACAAAAATTACAACTTAAGAGAACAACATGGAAATAGTTTTCACTCCAATACGGAATGGACTTTAAATGGGATGGGGGACTGAATATACTCTGCAGATCACCAAGTTCCCAGGTTTACATTACAGCCCTTGTTTACTTTTGCATTAACTGATACCAGCCAGGCTTTACCAGCTGTTAGGCAAGGGCACAGGAAATTGATTGGAGTAGGCCCTGGATACTACCAGAGAGAAGTGATTTGAAAGTGAAAGTGGACTTGGCTGTTCTGTAAGTGTTCTCTACAGTCCAATAGCCAGCTATCATTCACAGCCTAGCCTCAGTCATAGAGTCATAGAGATGTACAGCATGGAAACAGACCCTTCGGTCCAACCTATCCATGCCGACCAGATATCCCAACCCAATCTAGTCCCACCTGCCAGCGCCCAGCCCATATCCCTCCAAACCCTTCCTATTCATATACCCATCCAAATGCCTCTTAAATGTTGCAATTGTACCAGCCTCGACCATATCCTCTGGCGGCTCATTCCATACACGTACCACCCTCTGCGTGAAAAGTTTGCCCCTTAGGTCTCTTTTATATCTTTCCCCTCTCACCCTAAACCTATGCCCTCTAGTTCTGGACTCCCTGACCTCAAGGAAAAGACTTTGTCTATTTATCCTATCCATGCCCCTCATGATTTTATTGACCTCTATAAGGTCACCCCTCAGCCTCCAATGCTCCAGGGAAACAGCCCCAGCCCGTTCAGCCTCTCCCTATAGCTCAGATCCTCCAACCCTGGCAACATCCTTGTAAATCTTTTCTGAACCCTTTCAAGTTTCACAACATCTTTCCGATAGGAAGGAGACCAGAATTGCACACAATATTCCAACAGTGGCCTAACCAATGTCCTGTACAGCTGCAACATGACCTCCCAACTTCTGTACTCAATACTCTGACCAATAAAGGAAAGCATACCAAATGCCTTCTTCACTATCCTATCTATCTGCGACTCCACTTTCAAGGAGCTATGAACCTGCACTCCAAGGTCTCTTTGTTCAGCAACACTCCCTAGGACCTTACCATTAAGTATATAAATCCTGCTAAGATTTGCTTTCCCAAAATGCAGCACCTCGCATTTATCTGAATTAAACTCCATCTGCCACTTCTCAGCCTTATGGCCCATCTGGTCCAGATCCTGTTGTAATCTGACCATGAAGAATAATCACTTAAGAGAGCTAATTACTTCTATTTGTGGAACTGTGGGGCAACAAGCCCTTTGATATCGCCAAGAAACAATGAGGGAAAAGTGGAATTTATGTTGCTCCTGGATGCGGACACAGTAACCCATGGATTTAGTAAAACAAAGAATTATTTTTCCAAAGCACGCCACACCAGGTTATAGTCCATCAGGTTTATTTGGAGGTACAGGCTTTTGGAGCACTGCTCTTTCATCTGGTAGCTGATGAAGACGCAGCACTGCAAAAGCTTGTACTTCCAAATAAACCTGTTGGACTATAACCTAGTGTTGTGTGATTTTTAACTTTGCCCATCCCAGTCCAACACTGACATCTTCCCATCATGGCTTTCCAAAGCAGTTATCAGCTGTCCCTTTAAGTCCATTAGCCTCCATTATGCCTGGAAGATCTGAGGTTAGCATGTCTATTTTGTGTTTCACCATTACTCCCTGAAGATTGCAATCAGGATCCTACAATCTGGAAAAACATTTGGAGTTCCATTTCCAGAATTAAAAAGACTTCTGCCAGTTTTGCATGGGAGTGTTGATCACTTATTTAAGGGCATTCTCTAAATTAAATCAGGCAGGAAATGAAGTTCCCTGACTTTTCATAGCTCTTTCCTCTGCATGTTTATTGCTTCTTATGCACAGAAAGGGTGCATTAGAAATCCCTTATCTCCTCACTCACATTTCTCATCAAGAGACAAATGTATTGATTCTTTTCAGTTTTTTTTCACCCTGGTAATGGATTTGAAAGTGTGTTTCAAACTGCATACATCAAGGAAAAAAAAATGTGTTCATGGCTTCCATGGGGGAAGGTCACAAATGACAAAAAGTTTCAAAATTGTATGTATCTACTTTTGGAAAATGAAGGTATTGGGGAGATCTTTGTACCCAAACAACAGAAAGTTAACATGCAAGGTCAGCAAGCAATTAGCAAAGAAAATAGTATGTTACCCTTCCTTTAAAGAGGTTGAGTTTTTATAGAAAGCAAGTGTATGTAAGACATTGGTGAGATCACGAAAAGATTGTCTTTGAGGGAGTTTAACAAAGTTTATTAGATAGGTCCTCATAATCGGAAAGTATGTCAATAAAGTGAGATAGAATAGAATGGGTCTGTCTTCTCTGCAGTTTAGAACAATGGGATGCGACCTCCTTGAAATGGATAACATGTTGAGAGGGTTTGCCAGGTTGGTTGCTGAGAGACAATTTCTCCTGATTGAAGAGTCTATAACAAGGCATTTTTGCAGAGTTGAGATAACTCTGGAGACCATAAGAATGGTAGCAGGACCTAGATGAGCAGCATTTTTGCAGAGTTGAGATAACTCTGGAGACCATAAGAATGGTAGGCAGGACCTAGATGAGCAGCCCATTTCCAACTGATATGATTTTTGTCAGTGTAGTAAATGGGTGAGACGTGAGTTGCAGAGTGTGAAACATGAAACTGGTGTTGAGTATAAATAGGCCCCATTATCACAGTTCCAAGAGACTTACCCATAATGCAGGAGTCACAAACCCTATGGAGGAGACGGGAAAATTCTTGGAAGGTTGGATCAGATCTGTTATTTGCCATGGCCTGAAGTTATTCAAATTCCCAGTCCTTTAAAAAAAGCTAGGCTGCAATGATAGCTTGGTTAAAGTAGATGCATGCTTTGTTGGTGGACTAAACCAATTGACAAATCATCTGGTGTAATTTAAAAAGAATTCCCACCTTTTTCTGCAGTTCATTGCTGACATTCTTCATGCATTGTTACTACAGTTGAACTCATAATGAACTCTTGGTTTATCTGAGCAGGGAGGCTGAGTTCAAATTTTGATTCACAGTTTTAATAGAATACTAAATAATTAGCTGTCTTTGATGTGGTTTTATGAATGAGAGTGTTCTGTTTTTGTGTGTGAAGTGTTTATGGCTGAGAGTGCAATTGGACGGTTAAAAACTTTTTTCCCTGGCTCCTGACCCTGGATGGGTGGCTGTGGAAAGGGCATGGGCTAAAAGAGGTGGCATGGAAGGGACGTGGAGAAATCAGGTGGTATCGTTGGGTAACAAAGTGGCACAAAAGGGATATATTTGGGGTGGGGTGTTGGGTGAGGGGGCTTGGGCATAATGTTGAAAGAGGATAAGTAAACAGCCTAACAACCTTTCAAAAAACTGGGTCAAAGTTTCAGAGAATTGAAACAAGCCTTCTATCCAGCCCACCTCAGCACTCCCACAATTCTGATCTGCCTCCAAGGACAACAGTCCAAATTAATCCCCAAATCTCTGCAGTAGAAATTGTGAATGATGGGACCCTGTACATCAAAGAGGATCTGCCAAATTGAGTCATTTCCTAACTCAATTTATTCACTTCAGCTGTGAACATCTGACCTGGGACATCAGCATAAAGGTTTGACAGTTTAGGACAGAAATTTCTTAGTGTAGAGCATTGTGAATCTTTGGAATTCCCTGGGCAATTGCTCAGTGTTCAGTACATTCTAAACCTAGGCCAATAGAGTTTTGATATTGAAGGAGTCAAAGAAGATAGTACGGTAAAGTGTAGGTAGGTGGTCAGCCATTATATCTTGGAAGAACATGCTCAAAGCGCTGTCTGACCTTCTCCAGCTCCGAGATCACTCTCATTTCTAATGTCCTTATCTAACAAAAACAGCTCTAGTTGCTTGCTCCCCAGAGGCTGGTGTCATGAGTTGACTGTAATCAGTGATAGCCCAGCACTTGGACACTGCAGCCAATTTGCACACAGCATCTTATTAACTCACATATTTCATAATGAAGCAAATAAAATTTGGTGTAATGGGTATATACTCAAGGAAACAAATTGAGATTCTATGA
This sequence comes from Chiloscyllium plagiosum, assembly GCF_004010195.1. Taxonomy (NCBI): domain Eukaryota; kingdom Metazoa; phylum Chordata; class Chondrichthyes; order Orectolobiformes; family Hemiscylliidae; genus Chiloscyllium; species Chiloscyllium plagiosum. Next base: position 16,005,482 of record NC_057736.1, read on the forward strand.
ATCATTTACATTGGAATTGGTTAAAAGTATCTACAAGTATTTTTAAACAGTCTGTTTGGACATGACACCCACCTGGGACAGATGAGAATTGAAATCAGACCTTCGGGCCCAGGGAATAGTATTAACAGACCAATTAAATCTAGATGGTATTTAAGAACAAATAGGCTTTAACATTAATGAGGAATATATTCCACTGCTGTCTTTTTCTTTCTTTACTAATCTCTTTAAAGTTGGAGTCAATCAATGTTAGCTCTTCTAATTAATTGTGAGACATTATTAAAAAGATCTTACATAAGATTTAGTAAATTGTCAGGGTAATTTAATCTGGCTTCACCTTTAAGTGTTGGCATCTGCTTTTAACAGTAAGAGTATCAACTGTTCAATTAAAATTCTATTCGGCATCATTGATTCCCTATCTCTTTGTGTTCCATCACCCCCACCCTCCCGAACAGAAATCCATCACCTGGTGACTGAGGCTGATGCAATTTTACAAGTTGCTGCCGACATCATTTAAGCTTTCCCTGGAGCAGAGGGGCCAAACTGCCAAGGTTCAAACTTGTTTATTTTGGTTAAAATACTTCTCTTGTCATTCACTAGCTCTTCATTGGCTGTCATCTGGAATCTGCAGATGTAAACTGGACAATAGCATCCAGTGAAGGATCCTGTGGTCAGACAGAACTGTCAAATAGACAGAGAAAAACAGAAAGACAGAGACACAGTAAGAGACTTGGATTAAGAAGGAGAAACAAGGGAGAGAGAGAGAGGGGGAGAGAGAGAGTGTGACAGAGGTAGGCAAAGAGACAGAGTGAGAAGAGTAGGAGACTGAAAAAAACAGAGTGAAAGAGAAACACAGGTATCAACAGACAGAAGGGACAGACTGAAAGAGACTAAGTATTAAAGAGAACGAGTGTGAGACTAGGCATCATAGAGACAGTGAGAGAGATCGATTCAAAGATAAGTGGAACTGTGACGATCATGGCCAGCACTGTTCTGGAATGTTTTGGCTTCCTAATTGGTGTAGTAGGATGGATGTGTGTCTGTGCGGTTACAGGAATGCCACAGTGGAAGATCACACCATTTATTGGAAGCACCATACTGAATACAGAGATCACATGGGAAGGGATTTGGATGACCTGCGTCTACCAGCAGACATTGGGCCGGTTGGTATGTGATAGCTACGACTCCACACTTGACCTCTCTGGGGATGTGCAGATGGCAAGGGCCCTCATGTGTCTGGCCATTTCCTTGGGACTTCTGGCCATCATGGTATCAACAGTGGGAATGAAGTGCACGTACTGCGCTGGGGATGACAGCAGAGTGAAGGGCTATGCGTCCGCTATCGCTGGCTGCCTTTTCTTCCTGGCTGGCCTGTGTGTTTTGATTCCTGTGTCATGGGTCGCACACAATATTATCACAGACTTTTACAATCCACTTGTGCCGGAGGGTTTGAAGCGGGAACTGGGAGATGCCCTGTACTTGGGCTGGTCTGCCACCTGTTTCCTTGGTATCGGAGGAGCCTTTCTCTGTTGCTCTTACCCTACAAACAGTGAGTGTAGACAAGGCTATCGGAACAGTAATGCCACAAATCAGCCTTCGGTGCCCATTCAGAACCCAGCAGCTTGTTACTCGCTGAAGGAATATGTCTGAACTCTCCACTTGAAATCTGAAATGACGTTTTTTGTTTGTAATAGCGACGGGTTTCTGCGATTGTTCTCATTAATTTATTTCACGTTCTTACAGAGTTACAGCCCTGACTGTTTAATGGTTAGAAATAAAAGATTGTTTCTCCCAGTGATCAACCACACTGCCTGATGTGATACTAATCCCTAAAGACAGGACATCTCTAGGACCCATCTCAGTTGGGTGAAGCCTTTAATGACCCTGGCAAATAAAGTGGGGAAAGTAACTACGTACAAAGCACCTGGATTTTTGCTTTTGACAAGGATGCAATGAGTCCTGTTTGAAATGCACACACATGGATGCGAGCGAGACAGAATGAGTTTTGGCATAAGTGCCTCTCTCTCCACTTCAATATTTCGATGATTTGTCTCTAGGTGCAAGTAATCTGAGCGTGGTCAGCAATGATTGTTCTGAAAAGGGTCTGGTATGCTTTTCTCTTGAATGTTTGCTTTTAAGGTTGAGTGATTCAATAAGCCACTTCCTACATAACAAAAGTAACTACACTTCAAAATGCACATCATTGAAGTTCTTTAGGACATCCTGATGCCATAAAAAGTGCAATGTCAATGCTGAGTATTTTTTCTTCAAAAGGCATTAAAAATGGAATTGAAGTCATGTGCAGTGCTGACCAGGTAAGGGGCACATAGGAGAATGTCTTCTCTGAAAGACATATTTAGGTTTTTTTTTAAATGGCATTGTAAGGAGTTATGGCTGTAGATTATAGACGTAGATGGTTGGAGATATACCAGGAAAACACAAGAATTAATTTAATTTGGAACAAGTCACAATTTTCAGGGACAGTGGGAAAAATACATGAAACATCCCTAAATTATTTAAAATGGAAAGTGGAAATTCAGTTTAAAATATCTGGAAACTAATAGCTGGTACAGTAAAGGTGAAGCTGTCAGACATAGCTAAACTTCAATTGGATCACTATTGTTTGGTAATGAGGAAAAGAAACCTGCTGTCCATTCCTGGTCTCTGCCTATATATGACCCTCCAGTCCCAACACCAATGTATTTGACTCTTAAATACCCTCTGAAGTGGTCAAGGGAACCATGTAATTAGATCAAAAAAGTTAGCATTGTTTTAAAAAGAATGTCCACCATCACCTTCTTTTGTAAATGGGGACATGCAAAAACTGCCAGCCTTGCCCGCAACACTCACCTCCTGAGACTGCATTTAAAGTTGAAAGAATAAGGAGCCTTAAAATGGAAGGAAGCTGAGATTTCGACCAGGTTAGGCTTACAGGTCTGACTCTGCACAACATCCAATGGGAATATAAGCAGAAGTCCTAGAAAACTGGAGGAAGAGTCTTAAAATTGAGGCACTGTCAGATTTAGAGTGAATGAAGGTCAGTGAGCACAGAGATAATTTATGAATGAGTTAGTATGGGTAAAAAATAGAAGCAGATAAGCTCACATATATGTGGGTGGTAGGTCCGAGGACAGGCTGATGAATATTGAAACAATTAGTAGCAAAGGCCTACATGAGGATGTCAGCAGCAGATAAGCCAGGGGTGAAGTTAAGCAATGTTACTGAAGTGTGAGCAAAATGTGTTGCTGATGGATGGATGGATATGTGGTCAGAAGCTTACTTCACAGTTAAATATTAAGGTTCCAAAGAGTGACACAGCGGCTCAGTGGTTAGCACTGCTGCCTCACAGTGCCAGGGACCTGGATTCAAATCCAACCCCGGACAACTATATGTGTGGAGTTTGCACATTCTCCCAGTATCTGTGTGGATTTCCTCCAGGTGCTCTGGTTTCCTCCCCCAATCCAAAGATGTGCAGGTTAGATGAACTGGCCATGCTAAATTGCCCATAGTGTTCAAGGATATGTAGGTTAGGTGCATTAGTCAGGGGAAATGTAGAGTAACAGGGTAGGGAATGGGACTGGGATACTCTTAGGAGGGTCAGTGTGGACTTGTTGGGCCAAATGGCCTATTTCCACACTGTAGGGATTCTATGCAATCTGCTTCAGCCCCAAATATTTGCCTGGGGAAAGAATGAAACAGGATTGCATGGGATGTACAACAGGAGAGACAGCATAAAACAGAGCATTTGTCTTGTCAGTCTACATCAGTGTTTATGCCTTACTTCTGCTTCTTCCTGTCTTTCATTGTCCAACTCCATCAGGAAAACTCCCTAACACTTTCTCAGGAATTGGTGGTTGGGAAATGGTGAAAGCAATGGTTTCAATCTTTCTGGTATTTGCATGGTAGAAATGGATGCTGGACAAGCAGTGTAACAAACCAGAATCAAGGCAGAAGGATTGAGAGGACAGGTGCTGAGGTCCAGTTGGGGATTTGTTAGTGTCCTTATAAAGCATTCAGAGATAATGTCACTGAGAAATAGCATGTGGGTGAAGAACAGGATGGAGCAATGGATAGATCATTGATGGAGCAAGAAGAGTCCTTTCCTGCAACTCAACTGGCAAGGACGTTGAGCCGGAGACGGAAAATGTAGTTTGTGCTGCAGAACCCACCATTACCTGCTAATGGCTGGTGTAGAGTACTGTCACCAATCATCCTCTCTTCGCTGGGCCTAAGGACCTGTTTGGTGAACAGTGCTGGACACAGAGACAGGAAGAGACACTTGCCTCGCCTACAAGATGTAGTTTACTGCACAGCAGCAATAGGTACAAATTATATTGGCTGGTTGGACATAATTACGTGGGCTATCAGGATGACATTTCTGACCCCATCAGGATTTTGATCAAAACTCCTGATTCTTCCCCCGAGTCATGGAATGTCATTAGATGGGGAAGCTTAATGCAGTGTCCAACATTTAGCATTTTGGAACCATTATGTTATGCAACAGTTTTCAATGTGTAGGATATCATCCTTAATAAGTGGAATACTGCATTTAACATCAAACACTCCCATAGCATGTACAGTACAGCTTAGATACAGAATAAAGCTCCCTCTATTTCATCAAATAATCTCCAAGCAGATACAGAGTGAATACAGAGTAAAGCTCTCTCTCAACATTTTCCACTCTGGTGATTTACGAGTGAAACTAAATGAGAAGGCACCTGTCTTAATAAGATGTACTCTATTGCATGATAGTAGTGGTACACGGTACATTGAAGATTAGAGATAATAACTTAGAATATCAGAAGACAATAAAGACACATCATCAGAATCTCAAATTAAACTGTTCTCCAGCCAAAGCTGTCTGAAATCATATTGGGTGAGATCTAATGCAGCCTTCAACATTAACTCTTTGTGAATCATTACCCTACAACAAAGAGGAAGTGTGACATGAGTATTACATGATCAAATAAGTTAAACATTGCATATCAAGAAGGTGGAAAATGCAGTTTAACACTTGTCAGAATCACATAAAGTGTCGATATTGACTTTGATAAGTGCCAGCTTGGTGCTATAGCAATGCAGAAATTGGATCAGATGGACAACACGCAGGATTGTGGGAAAACAGGCTTGGATTTGAGAAATGACAACCTCAGTTTTGACCTTGTCGCATTTACCCCCAGTCTGAACATCTTTTTAGAGGAGAAAGTTCCAGATTTTCTTTACCCATTTGTATGCGAAGTGAAGAGACCTTGTACAATTTTTTGTTTTATTGTTTCTGGGGTTTTCCAGTTTGCCTTTATTGATCGGTATCTCCGAAGAAATTTGTGTTCCTGTGTCTAACCAATGTCTTTTTTAAGATTCTAACTCTTACATTATGACAATAAGAAAACCCCTAACAGTACAGCCTTTAAAATATATTTGGGGCAGACTTATCATTGTGATATTTTAGGATATTATCGCTATAATAAGAGCATTAAAACATTTTGCTCCTTGTTAGTTCTGAAAGATTTTACTTCACCCTCTTTCTGATTTTCTCATCTCTGAACTTTATGCGTACTTTTTTCAAAGTCTCAAAAAATTGCAAGCTTCAGTGGTGGTAGTATATTTTTGGTGGTAGATATTTGATAGGCTGAAGGGCCTCTTCTCTTTATAATTTATGATTCTACAACCCAGATGCCATGGCGGAAAATGAGGCCCCAATTGCCAGCAGTGGGTCTGGCTCAGTGATTTTTACCAGAAATGTTGATTGCCCTCAGGCCATATGGCCATAAGGTACAGGAGCAGAATTAGATCATTCAGCCTGTTGATTCTGCTCTGCCATTTCATATTTTTCTCAACCCTATTCTCCTGCCTTCTGCCCATATCCCTTGATCCTCTTACCAATCAGGAACCTATTTACCTCTGTCAACAGCCTCCTTTAACAAGGAGTTCCACACATAGCCAGTCTTTGGCTAAAGAAATTCCTCCTCATCTTAGTTCTAAAGAGTCCTGTCTTCGCACTAAGGCTGTGCCCTTGGGTCCTAGTCTCTTCTACCAGTGGAAACATCTTCTCCATATCCACTCTGACCAAAACTCTCATTATTTGGTATGATTAGATTACCTACAGTATGGAGACAGGTCCTTCAACCCAACAAATCCACACCGACCCTCCGAAGAGTAACCCACTCAGATCTCATTCTCCCTACCTTGTATTTAGATTAGATTAGATTCCCTACAGTGTGGAAACAGGCCCTTTGGCCCAACTAGTCCACACTAACTCTCTGAAGAGTAACCTACCCAGACCCATTCCCCCTAACTAATGCACCTAACTCTATGCAAACTCTACACAGATAGTCGCCCAAGGCTGGAATCGAACCCGGGTCCCTGGTGCTGTGAGGCAGCAGTGCTAACCATTGAACCACTGTACCGCCCCATTTACCTCTGACTAATGCACCTAACACTATGGGCAATTTAGCATGGCCAATTCACCTGACCTGTACATCTTTGGATTGTGGGGGAAAACTGGAGCACCCGGACGAAACCCAAGCAGACACGAGGAGAATGTGCAAACTCCACACAGACAGTTACCCCAGGCTGGAATTGAATCCAGGTCCTTGGCAATGCTAACCACTGAGCCACCGCGCCATCTCAATGAAATACTTCAATGAAATCCCCTCATTCTTCTAAATTTCATTGAGTACAGACCCAGAATCCTCAACCATTCCTCAACCCTTCATCATCAGCACATCCTTCCTTCAATATGGGACCAGACCTGCTCATAGTATTCCAAGAGACATAAAAACTGCAGATGCTGGAATCCAAGTTAGACAAGCTGGAGACTGGAAGACACAGCAAGCATCAAGAGGTGGAGAAGTCAACATTTGGGTTTAACTCTGAAGAGTGTCCTCACCCTCAACAACTTATCCTTCGAATCCTCCCACTTTGTTCAGACGAAAGGGATAGCCATGGGCACCCGTGTGGGTCCCAGTATGCCTACCTCTTCATCACGTGGAACTGTCTATCTTCCGTAATTACACTGGTACCATCCCCCACCTTTTCCTCCGCTACATTGATGACTGTATCGGTGCCACCTCGTGCTCCCATGAGCAGGTTGAATAGTTCATCAACTTCACAAACACCTTCCACCCTGAACTCAAGTTAACTTGGACCATCTCGGACACCTCCCTCCCCTTTCTGGACCTCTCCGTTTCCATTTCTGGCATCTGACTAAACATGGACATCTACTTCAAGCCCACTGACTCCCACAACTAACTGTACTAAAACCTCCACCCTCTCCCCTCCTGTAAAAATGCTATCCCTTACTCCCAATTCCTCCACCTCCACCATGCCCCAGGAGGAGCAACTCTACTCCTGGACATCCTATTTCAAGGACTGCAATTTTCCCTCCCAAATGGTCAACAATGCCCTTCAGCACATCTCCTCCAATTTCCTCACCTCCGCCCTTGAACCCCACCACCCCAGCACAACAAGGATAGAGCACCTCTGATCCTCACCTCCCACCCCACCAATCTCTCGATACAGCATATCATCCTCTATTACTTCCACCACCCACTAGCAGACCCCACCACCAGAGAAATATTTCCCACCCCACCCCTATCAACATTCCGCAGAGACCATTCCCTCCATGGTCCCTCCACCAACCAATCCTCCACTCCCGACACCTTTCCTTGCTCACACCTCCCCTCTGACCTCCATCCAAGGCCCCAAAGGATCCTTCCACATTCGGCAGGGATTTTCCTGCACATCCAAAAACCTCATCTACTGTGTTCATTGCTCTCGATGTGGTCTCCTCTACACTGGGAAGATAGGACACCAACTTGTGGAACGTTTCAGAGAATATCTCTGGGACACATGCACCAAACAACCCCTCTGCCCTGTGGCCGACCACTTCAACCCCCCCTCCCACTCCGCCAAGGACATGCAAGTCCTGGGCCTCCTCCACCGCCAAATTGTAGCCACCCGACACCTGGAGGAAGAACACCTTAACTTCTGCCTTGGGACCCTCCAACCACATGACATCAATGTTGATTTCGCCAGTTTCCTCATCTCCCCTGCCCCCACCTCATCCCAGATCCAACCCTCCAACTCGGCACTGCTCTCTTGAACTGTCTGACCTGTCCATCTTCCTTTCCATCTATCCACTCCACCCTCTACTCCAACCTATCACCATTACCCCCCTACCTGCATCTACTTATTACCTTCTCAGCTACCTTCCCACCAGCTCCAACACCCCCCTCCCCCATTTATCGCTCAGCCTCCTTCATCTCCCCCAACATGCCTGATGAAGGGCTTATGCCCAAAACGTCAATTCTCTTACTCCTCGGATGCTGCCTGGCCTGCTGTGCTTTTCCGGTGCCACGAGGTTTGACTGACTCTCCAGCATCTGCAGTCCTCACTTTCTCCTGCAATATTCCAAATGTCGTCTGAGCAGAGCCTTATACAGCATCAGCTGTACATCTGTACTCTTGTATTCTCATTGCCTTGACGGATGCTAACATTGCATTTGCCTTCCAAGCTCAGGGCTCCCAAGTCCATTTGTGCTTTTGATTTCCAAAGCCTTTCCCCATTTAGAAAATAATCTGTGCTTCTTTTCTTCCTACCAAATCTCACACACATTTAAAACCTATTTGCTTAGATGGATGTAAAATATTTTATGACATTGTTTCAAAGAACAGCAGGGGAGTTATCTTTGGTATCCTTCCAATATTTATGCCTCAGTTAACATCACAAAAAATAAATATCTGATCATTATCACATTGCTGTTGGTAGGAACTTGCGTTGTGCAAGTCAGTTGACACATTTCTTGCATGACAGCAGTGGCTACACTTCAAAATTGTATCATTGTCTGTAAAGTAATTGGGATGTCCAGTCATGAAAAGCTCTATATAAATGCAAATCTTTCTTAAAACATGATGTATCTCTTATTTGAGACATATTGGAGTAATTAAAGAATACACATAGTTGTTAACTGTGTGGACAGCTGATTGCAGATACTTATAGACATGACTCAGCCTGAAATTAACCGAGTTTGTAAGTCAGTGAGTACCGAAACACACAACATAGTTGGTATGCTTAATCTGCCTAAAAAGACGCCTTCGTAATTGATTCTCATGATAATGACAAATAGTTTGTCTCATTGCTCAATATAGGTAGCTGATCATGACAGGCGTGGGTGGTGCAAGTGGAGATTGTACTTGAATGAGGCCAGTAAGAACCACAATGGAAAGTTGAAAAGAATTTAGAAGAAACCCAATTGGCTCCATTGAGATCTTCATGCAGAAACAAAATCAATAATTATCCAGGGTCTAAGGTCCTGATCACAACTGGTCTTTCCTGCTGGGGACAGTCTTTTCATCTCTGGGGGTGGCAGGAAACAATGAAATAGTTTGCTGGCTTTCGAGCCTTAAAATTAAAGTGGTGGCAAATCTCACACACAGAATGGTGCTAGAAATTAGGCCACATCTACATAAAACATGTGGGTTGTGGATAAGTTTGTAACACTTGCTAGTGAGCCCTTCACTTCCATGTCCCCCCAGCTGGCTGGGGAAGAATTGTCGCAGCTCCCTGGCACAATGCCCGAGACCATGGCTCCTGTTCAGCCCCAGGCAGGAGAGGGCACAGTGATGTCAGCAATTCAGGACTTTATGTGAGTATATAAGCAGGAGCAGGCAGATTTGTGAGGAGCACTAGGCAACATGACGCAAAGATTGCAAGATGGCAGCAACACCATTAGAGTGATAGAGTCATAGAGATGTACAGCATGGAAACAGACCCTTCGGTCCAACCCGTCCATGCCAACCAGATATCCCAACCCAATCTAGTCCCACCTGCCAGCGTCCGGCCCATATCCCTCCAAACCCTTCCTATTCATAGACCCATCCAGATGCAATTGTACTAGCCTCCACCACATCCTCTGGCAGCTCATTCCATACACGTACCACCCTCTGCGTGAAAAGGTTGTCTTTAGGTCACTTTTATATCTTTTTCCTCTCACCCTCATTCTATGCCCTCTGGTTCTGGAATCCCCCACCCCAGGGAAAAGATTTTGTCTATTTCTCCTATCCATGCCCCTCATGATTTTATAAACCTCTATAAGGTCACCCCTCAGCCTCTGACACTCCAGGGAAAACATTCCATTTAACCTCTCCCTCGAGCTCAAATCCTCTAACCCTGGCAACATCCTTGTAAATCTTTTCTGAACCCTTTCAAGTTTCACAACAGCCTTCTGATAGGAAAGAGACCAGAATTGCACGCAATATTCCAAAAGTAGCCTAACCAATGTCCTGTACAGCTGCAACATGACCTCCCAACTCCTGTACTCAATGCTCTGACCAATAAAGGAAAGCATTTCAAACACCTTTTTCACTACCCTATCTACCTGCGACTCCACTTTCAAGGAGATATGAACCTGCACTCCAAGGTCTCTTTGTTCAGCAACACTCCCTACGATCTTATCATTGTGAGCCTGCTGGCTCTGTGGACAGGTTGGCAGCTGCCATGGAGAGCCAGGAACACCAGTCTCAGGATCTGTGCAAAGACCTACACTCCATTACTCTAACAATTAGTGCTTAGCACCAAATGCAGGCAGACAAAGGGACTTTGATCTCATTCAAGGTGTCCCTTCCACAATGGGATAGTGTGGTGCCAGAGGAGGGACCATACTCACCCTCCCCAGAATCTTCTCTCAAGGCACCCCAGAGGTGGCCAGGCCTTTCTCCTCAACTCTGCTTCATCCCCTGCACCTTGTAGGAGTTCAGGTCAAGGAAGGTACAACATCCTGCCTCTGGGCAGGATGTCTGACCACATACTCACAAATTCCCCCACGGGTCACTCAACCAAACCTCTAAGACCTCCAGACTGGACTTTCGGGCAGGCTTCCCCCACTCCAGCTGTGGAAACATGGGAGTGTACTGAGACATACAGGGAGAGCAAAAAGGAAGAATACCTTCTCAGGGCATAATGGTGACATGGGTGATTATAAATATGACCTGGCATGTGTAGATCTATGTTCATTTTCCACATCAGCTGTGAGTGAAAATGTCTGTCTAGCCAGAACAACAACATTGCAGGTACAGGGCCTAGCCATTCATAGAGCTGTGTTACGTTCAGGGGTCCAAGGTGTGAAGTGAGCAGCTCCATGTGCAGGCAATAGATTTTGGAAGGTACTTACTACTTTTGCTAACACGGTAATATGTGGGATTAATTTGTAATGTTACATGGTATGGTTAATCATGCTCTTGGAACAAGAGTTTGTATACCATACAGAAGGTAAATGTGTCAGAGTCATACACTAGGTCTTGGTTCCCGGTTTCTTTCTCCCACACTGTGTGGGTGCCTGTGTAGGGTCCACATCTCTTGAGTTTGAAGCAGTCTCCCTCACTGAAGGAGACCCTGCCGCTGCCCACTCTAGATGTGGTTGCAACTGTTTTCATTTCCATTATTTACAGCATAGAACATAGAAGAATACAGCGCAGTACAGGCCCTTTGGCCCTCGATGTTCCGCCGATCCAAGCCCACCTAACCTACACGAGCCCACTATCCTCCATATGCCTATCCAATGCCCATTTAAATGCCCATAAAGAGGGAGAGTCCACCACTGCTACTGGCAGGGAATTCCATGAAATCACGACTCGCTGAGTAAAGAACCTACCCCTAACATCTGTCATATACCTACCACCCCTTAATTTAAAGCTATGCCCCCTCGTAATAGCTGACTCCATACGTGGAAAAAGGTTCTCACGGTCAACCCTATCTAAACCCCTAATCATCTTGTACACCTCTATCAAGTCACCCCTAAACCTTCTTTTCTATAATGAAAACAACCCCAAGTGCCTCAGCCCTTCCTCATACGATCTTCTCATGAGTGTAAGGTTGATTATTCTAACGTTTAAATTCTGTGAATCTATCTAACACAGGGCACCCGCAATTTCCTCTGGTACAAGAACAATCTCAGTTTCCCCAAACCCCTGATTCCCCAATGTCTGTTTGCTGTCTATAAGGCACACATCAGGATTGTGTTGGAACATTTTCCACTTACCTGCATCAGTGCAGCCCCCAACAATATTAAACAACGTGAACATCCTCCAGGACAAGGCACTTTGCCCGAGTGGTTTCCTATTCACCACCTTCAGCATTCCCTTTCTCCACCCCCGGGGTACAGTGGCATCACTGTGTAAAAGGAAAAGTTAGCATTGTCTGACCAAACCGTAGGACTGCTCTCTCATTATGGAGAGATGTCTGCTGGTGGTGGTTTAATCAGAAGGTTATAACAGCCCAGGCAAGGGGAAAGGTTGGGAAGGAGAGTCCATCTATTGTAGATGGATATTCTTGATGTGTATTAGCAACACCCATGTCAATGAAAAACTAATGAGATTAAACCATAATCATGCAACAAAAATCCCCCATTCCTTGAACCATCCTGGTAAATCTCCTATGCCCCCTCTCAGGACCCTGCCATCCTTCCCAATGTGTGGGCGATCTCTGGTTTGCACAGAGCAAGCTGTTCTGTGTTCCTGTGGGTGATGTTATCATAGAGCAACAGTTCCACTACACCTCACTGTATGTAAGGGTGGGAGAGACATAAATCGCAACAATATTTAAGATGTATTTAGTATGTACTTGCGATGCCATGATAGATAACACTTTTCCACAAGTACTGGAAAATAGATGAGGATAGTTAGGTGGTAGTTTTCTTTGTCACAGACCCGATTGACCACCAGAGCCGTTTTCTGTTCTGTAGACCGCTGAGATGTTTATTATAGGAATATGATACGCTCCATTGGACATCAGGTCAGAAAAGGTGATACTAGAGTAGATGACAGATGATTGGTCGATGTTTTGGGAGGAAAGGGAGATTGAGAGGTTTAAGGGAAAATTCAAAAGCTCAGCGCAGGAATCGGAAAGGGCCGTCAACAAGTGAGAAATAAAGATTGGGTATCCTGAAGGCTGGAAATAAAGACACATATAGCAGAGCTTTGAGAGAATGGAGGGGAATTAGAGATAGGGAGGATAATGAAGCTGGAGGAGATGTAAGTTGGAAAGGATTATGAGGATAGAGGATGTTACAGAGATAGAGATATTTGTGATAGAGGTTTTTGGGTTTTGAGGCTGGAGAGGAATTATCTAGATAAAGAAGAGTTGTAAGGCTAGATGAGGTGACATTGACAGGGGGAGTTCCGAGAATAGAGGAATTTACAGAGATAGCAAGCGTTAGAGTCATAAAGTTATACAGCACTGACAAGACCATGTGGTCCAACCAGTCCGTGCCGACCACAAATTCGAACTGAACTCATCACATCTGCCTCCACTTGGTCAAAATCCATCCTCGCATTCCCTCTCTATATACGGGTCCAAAGGTTTTTTCCTCTTAGAATCCCTCTCCCCTACCATTTTTACTCTACGTTTACCCCTTACTAATTCACTCTACCCAATCATCCCTGAACACTATGGGCAATTTAACATGGCCAGTTCACCTACCCTGTACATCTGTGGGTTGTGGGAGGAAACGGGAGCACCTGGAGGAACACACGCTGACACGGGGAAGCATACCCAAATTCCACATGGACATCCACCCAATGCAGGAATTGAACCTATGTCTCTGGCTCTTCTTAGCAGCCCTCCTTGTCAACTCCATAGGTTTTGAACTGCTCCAAACCCCATCTAACCCATCTACCTCAATCTTCATCTGCCCAGTTTACCCTCAATCCCCATGTATACTTGACTGAGGACTACTCCCTTGGACCTTTGATACATGCTCACTTGCTTGAAGCACATGTTTCAGACCTGCCAGATCTGCAGTGTTTCTTTCGCATTCTCCATTTTTATTCCAAAAGTACTGTGAGCCTTGAGGATAAAGCTGTAGAGCACAGTGTAATAAGGCAAGGCAAGGATGATGTAGGCTCCCGATACGTGCAAAGTGAATGAGTGTCAAGAGACCAAGTGAGGATTGCTGGGATGTAGCCTGGTGCAGTCCATAAGCTGGGTGCCTGTTCAAGTGCATACACAGCAACACCCCAATGAGAGATGCTAGTGCACTCTGAAGTGAAGCATTAAAGTGCAGAAACGTACTGTAAGTGGATTGGTGCTGTGCCACACTGATGCAGTGAAGCTGGTACACTTTGGATGCTAAAAAATGTTGATGGGAGGTGTTGTGTGTGGCCGCTGCTCCATGGACAAGATCCTGAATCGTTGGTGCCAAGTGTTGAAGGTCTGGAGGAGCAAGCAGTGAGCTGGAGTCACCAGGTACCCACTCACATTTTCATGTCGCGAATTCTCGAGGTCTCGTTTCTATCTGTGTCAGAATGGGAGCTTTCATGGTAATGAGGTGAGATTAGTAATAATGAGGATACTAATAAGTGATAATCCCTGATAACAGGCCACTCACCACTCACTAATAAGAATCTTGTCTCAATGTGTGGCATTTGGTTGAAGAAGATTTTTAAGTGGGAGCAGCAGCGGAGGTGAGACGAACCAGGAAGGCTACAGCTAAGGTAAGGGAGATTTTTTAAATTACTTACCGGTAGTGGCCAGCGGTGTTTTTCCTCCACAGAAGGAGGGGGAGCAGCGGCAGAAGTGATGCAGACCAGAGGGGCTGCCGGGAAGGAAAGTAAGTGACCATACATATTAGCAGGGTGGCTAAACCCGAGGCACTCCCACCCGCCCTCCTCCTCTATCCAAGTTAATAAGGTACAGTTCATTTCTAAACTTCCTTTATTGAATATAAGTTTATTGCTTGATTTTTTAGCAATTGAATTACGCTTTCTTGTTTAGTATTGTGTGGGCATTCAGATAAGTGGGGTATGGATACTAGGGCAGTTGTTTGCTCCTCCTGCAGAATGTGGCAGGTGAGAGACATGACACATGTGTCCACTGGCTACATCTGCAGGAAGTGCACCCAACTCCAGCTCCTTGGAAACCGTGTGAGGGAATTGGAGCTGGAGCTGGATGAACTGCAGATCATTCAGGAGGCTGAGGGGGTAATTGAGAGGAGTTACCGGCAGTTGGTCACTCCTGAGGCTCAGGATAAGGATAGATGGGTTACAGTTAGGGGGAGAAAAGGGGACAGACAGACAGTGCAGAGATCCCCTATGGACATTCCCCTCAGCATTAAGTATATCATTTTGGATACTGCTGGGGGGATGACCTACCAGAGGAAAACCATAGTGGTCAGTTCTCTGGCACCGAGCCTGACACTGTGGCCCAGAAGGGAAGGGGGCGTTAGTGGTAGGAGACTCGATTGTTAGGAGAATTGACAGGAGATTTTGTGGTCAGGATTGGGATTCTCGGAAGGTATGTTGCCTCCCTGGTGCCAGGGTCCGGTACGTCTTTGATCGGGATTATAAGATTTTGAAAGGGGAGGGCGAACAGCCAGAAATCGTGTTACATATTGGCACCAATGATATAGCCAGGAAAAGGATTGAGGATATAAAAAGTGATTTCAGGGAGTTAGGGTGGAAGCTGCAGAGCAGGACGAACTGAGTAATGTTCTCGGGTTTACTACTGATGCCATGAGATAGCGAGGCGAGGAACAGGGAGCGGGTGCAGCTTAACATGTGGCTGCGCAACTGGTGTAGGAGGGAGGGCTTCAGATATGTAGATAATTGGGAAGGTGGGACCTGTACATGAAGGATGGGTTGCACCTGAACTGGAAGGGGACCAATGTCCTGGGTGGAAGGTTTGCTCGAGTGGTTTAGGAGGGTTTAAACTAGTATGGCAGGGGGGAGGGAACCTGAGCTATATACCGGTGGTGAGAGTTGATGGAGATGAGGCAATAGCAAGAAGTAGTGCAGCCAATGGGAAGGAATTTCCTGGGAATCGGTTAAAGTGTGTTTGCTCTAATGCAAGGAGTTTCAGGAATAAAAGTGATGAGCTTAGAGCATGGATCAGTACCTAATGCTATGATGTTGTGGCCATAACAGAGACGTGGGTTTCTCAGGGGCAGGAATGGTTGCTGGATGGTCCAGGGTTTACAACATTTAAAAAGAATCGGGAGGGGAGAAAAAGAGGAGGGGGTGTAGCACTGCTAATCAGAGAGGGTATCACAGCTATAGAAGTTACCATTGTCGAGGAGGGTCTGCCTACTGAGTCAGTATGGGTGGAAATTAGGAACAGTGAGGGAGCAGTCACCTCACTAGGGGTTTACTACAGGCTCCCCAATAGCAACAGGGAGATTGAAGAAAGCATAGGTCGGTAGATTTTGGAAAAGTGTGAATGTAGTAGGGTTGTTGTAATGGGTGACTTTAACTTTCCCAATATTGATTGGAACCTCCTTCGAGCAGATGGTTTGGAAGGAGCTGTTTTTGTAAAGTGTGTTCAGGAGGGTTTCCTAACTCAGTACGTTGACAGGCCGATGAAGGGAGAGGCCATTTTGGATTTGGTGCTTGGCAATGAGCCAGGGCAGGTTCAGATCTTGCTGTGTGGGAGAGCATTTTGGTGATAGTGACCACAACTGCCTCACATTCTACATAACTATGGAAAAGGAGAGAAGCAGGCACAATGGGAGGATATTTAATTGGGGAAAAGGAAACTATGATGCTATCAGACGTGAGTTGGGAAGCATGGACTGGGACCAATTGTTCCATGGAAAGGGCACTATAGACATGTGGAGACTGTTTAAGGAACAGTTGTTGCGAATGATGCATAAATGTGTTCCTCTGAGACAGGCAAGAAGGGGTAAGATAAAGGAACCTTGGCTGACGAGAGTGGAGGAGCTTCTCGTCAAAAGAAAGAAGGCAGCTTACGTAAGGTGGAGGAAGCAAGGGTCTTGCTCAGCTCTAGAGGATTACAGGCAGGCGAGGAAGGAGCTCAAAAATGGTCTGAGGAGAGCCAGGAGGGGGCACGAAAAAGGCTTGGCAGGAAGGATTAGGGACAATCCAAAGGCATTTTACACGTATGTGAGGAATAAGAGAAAGATCAAGGAAGGAGTAGGGCCGATCAGGGATAGCATAGAGAACTTGTGTATAGAGTCTGAGGAGGTAAGGGAAGCCCTAAATGGGTTTTTTGCTTCTGTCTTTACTAAAGAAAAGGACCTTGTAGTGAATGAAACCATTGAGGAGCAGGTAAGCATGCTGGAACAGATAGAGATTGAGGAAGCTGATGTGCTGAAAATGTTGACAAACATTAAGATTGACAAGTCGCCAGGGCCAGACCAGATTTATTCTTGGCTGCTTTGGGAAGTGAGAAATGTGATTGCTTCACCGCTTGCGAAGATCTTTGCATCTTTGTTCTCCACTGGAGTCGTGCCTGAGGACTGGAGGGAGGCAAATGTAATTCCTCTCTTCAAGAAAGGAAATAGGGAAATCCCCGGCAATTACAGACCAGGCAGTCTCACATCTGTCGTCTGCAAGGCGTTAGAAAGGATAGGATTTATGACCATCTGGAAGAGCATGGCTTGATTAAATGCAGTCAGCACGGCTTTGTGAGGGACAGGTCATGCCTCACAAATCTTATTGAGTTCTTTGAAGATGTTACTAGACAAGTTGATGAGGATCGAGCGGTGGATGTGGTGTATATGGACTTTAGCAAGGCATTTGATAAGGTTCCCCATGGTAGGCTCGTTCAGATGGTCAGGAGGAATGGGATACAGGGAAATTTAGCTGTCTGGATACAGAATTGGCTGGTCAACAGAAGACAGCGAGTGGTAGTGGAAGGAAGGTATTCTGTCTGGAAGTCAATGGTGAGTGGTATTTCACAGGGCTCTGTTCTTGGGCCTCTACTCTTTGTAATTTCTATTAATGACTTGGATGAGGAGATTGAAGGATGGGTTAGCAAGTTTGCAGACGACACAAAGGTTGGAGGTGTCATTGACAGTATAGAGGATTGTTGTAGGCTGCTGCGTGACATTGACATGATGCAGAGATGGGCTGAGAGGTAGCAGATGGAGTTCATCCTGGATAAATGCGAAATGATGCATTTTGGAAGGTCGAACTTGAAAGTTGAGTACAGGATTAAAGACAGGAT
>NC_057736.1:16023511-16050810 GCF_004010195.1 Chiloscyllium plagiosum
CGTGAGATCTTGTTGCAACTCTATAAAACTTTGGTTAGACAGCACTTGGAATACTGTGTCCAGTTCTGGTCGCTCTATTATAGGAAAGATATGGATGCTTTGGAGATGGTTCAGAGGAGGTTTACTAGGGTGCCGCCTGGAATGGAGGGTTTATCTTCCGAAGAGAGGTTGACTGAGCTCGGACTTTTATCATTGGAAAAAAGAAGGAAGAGAGGGGACCTAATTGAGGTGTACAAGATAATGAGAGGCATAGATAGAGTTGATAGCCAGAAATTTTTTCCCAGGGCAGAAATTGTTAACACGAGGGGTCATAGTTTTAAGCTGTTTGGCGGAAAGTATAGAGGGGATGTCAGAGGCGGGTTCTTTACGCAGAGAGTTGTGAGAGCATGGAATGCGTTGTCAGTAGCAGTTGTGGAAGTGAGGTCATTGGGGATATTTAAGAGACTGCTGGACATGCATATGGTCACAGAAATTTGAGGGTTCGTACATTAGGTTTACCTTACATGAGAATCAATGGTCGGCACAACATCGTGGGCTGAAGGGCCTGTTCTGTGCTGTACTGTTCTATGTTCTAAGATGACTTTTTGTTCTTGAAGGTGAGAAGGGCTTCATCAGACATCTTACCCAACTTTCCCAAATTTCTTGCCATAGCTCACATTAATCAAGGCCTGAGAAGACACCACTTCATAATGTGAAGAAAAATCAACTCTGAGCAAATGTAAACGAGAAAAATCACATGGGGAGTTTTTATAAAATGTTTTTATCTGACATTTTTTGACTCTATCAGTTTAGTAGCTTAACAGTTTGGAGACTGGGGTGGTAAAATGTTATCAAACATCATCCAGTCAGGTAACAGATAGTCTGCTCACTCGATTGGCTATGGAAAGGCAGGCATTATGAAAATGTCCACGCCAGATAACCAATCGTAGGACTGTGGGGGTGGGGTAAGTGCTGACTGGGTCAAATCATGTGATAAACATGTCCAATCAAAGTTGGTAACCCTGTCTGGCAGGGACTGAGACAGACTTTGTCAATAAGGTCTGCTGTCTAACCAATAGAACATTAGGAATGTCTTTATGTGTTTGTATATAGAGTGGGTCTCTAGATAACCAGTTCATTGACATTATCTCTATGCTCCAAAATTAGCCATGTCGCAAGCTAGACCTTCTCAGTACAGCTACAATATTGCCAGCTTTTTGACAATGTGAAGAATTTCCCACGTGTATCATGTACACAGAAAGCAGAACAAATTCTATCTCTCCAGCTAGTACCCTATTTGTCTATTCTGGATTATCAGCAAAGTGATGAGAAGGGTCCATCGACAGGCTTTCAAATGGCACTTTAGAAGGAAGAACCTGCTCACTGTTTGGGTTCTACTAGGTCCCCTAAGGTCCTGGCTTCATTACAACAACTCATTGGTATCAGAACTAGCACAATGGGTGATAGTTATGCTCGTTGGAGGTCAGTCATCTCAACTCCAAGACCTGGAATCATAGAATCCTTACAGTGTGGAAGCAGGCCATTCGGCCCATCCAGTCCACACAACCCCCCTACTCTAATTCCGGAACTCTGCATTTCCCATGGCTAATCCACCTAACCTACTTATCCCTGTAGGTTATGAGCAATTTAGCAATGCCAAACCTCCTAACTTGCACATCTTTGGACTGTGGGAGGAAACCCAACCAGACACCAGGAGAACGTACACGCTCCATACAGACAGTTGCCCAAGGGTGGAATCGAATCTTGGTCTCTGGTGTATTGAACCACCATGGCACACAGCTCTGCAGGAGTTCCTCAGGTTCGTGTCCTAGGCCCAACGATCTTCAACTGCTTCAACGACCTTCTCTCCATCATAAAGTCCGAAGTGGTGATGTTCAAGGATGATTGCACAATGTTCAGCATCATTCACAACTCCTCAGATATTGAAGCAATCCACGTCCAAATACACAGGATCTTGACAATATCCAGGCAGACTTGATTGATGCCAGGTAACATCAAGAGTAAGGCAATGAACATGTCTGACAAGACAGAATGTAACCATCATCCGTTTACATTCCATGGCATTACCATCATTGAATTCTCCAGTATCAACATCCTGAGGGCTAGCAATGACCAGAAACTCAACTGGACCAGCCATTGAAATACTGTGATTACAAGAGCAGATCAGAGGCTAGGAATCCAGCAACAAGTAACTCACCTCCTGACCCCCTAAAGCCTTTCCACCATTCACAAGGCAGAAGTCAGGAGTGTGATGGAATACTCTCCAGTTGCCAAATTAAGAAGCAGCCCATTTACCCAATCCACCACTTTCAACATTCATGCTCTTCACACCAATGCATAGCAATGTGGGCCAGCTGCAAGTTGCACTGCATGACTGCCCAAGGCTCTTTCAACAGCACTCACTGTTTCCCCAACTCTACCACCTAAAAGGCAAAGGAAAGCAGAGACTTGGGAACATCACCAACTGCAAGTTCTCATTGAATAGTGGAACGAGGCTCAAAGGCTGAATCATCTCCTGTTGATCCCATGGTGTATTAAAATGATAAAAAGCTACAAAGCTGTGAATTTGTTGGAACACATTTTGTCAGAGGAAGTGGTGATTTCATCAAGTCCCATTGTGTTTGGTATATTTCTGATCCATCTAGAGACAATGTCAGTTCCTTTATGTGCAAGAACTTTATTTGCAGTGCTTTGTTCAATGCCTTAAAATGCTCCATGCTTGATTTGTAGCTTCTTTATGTTTTGAAAGTTTACTTACTTTTATCTGAGTCCACACCCAGGTATAACTAATCAAGCACAGTGAGCACCAATGATGAACAGGCTCACATAATCAAACATAGAACAACTGAATAGTTTACAGCAAGAGCACTGGATTCATTCTGGACACTGAGTTGCAATAAACAAAATTTAGCTGGAGGAGACAGGGCAGAAAAAAACCGATGTGGTGATACCCATTGTCAAGAGTCTGTACATGAGGAAAGACAAGAAAGAGCTGAATAGAAGGCATCAGAAAAGTGGTTTTGTTGAAGGTCACAAGATGGTTAAGGGAATGAAACAGTTAAATCAAGAAACTTACTTTAAAGTACATTGACCTCTGTTTTTGCGTGTTCGATCATTTTGAACTGTTTCCAATAAGGGAGATTTACTTTCAGTAGAGGTAATTTCTGAGTTGTTGATTTTGGTACCTGCTTATCTTTAGCCATCAGCCTTACACGCATGCTGCCTAAACTGCTCTGTTAGAAACATCAGGAAAGAGTGATTTGATTATAGAGTTTTGAACCTTTCAAGAGAAAGACATAAAAAAGTTTCTGCAGGTGGGGGACAACAAGAATTTGGGATTCAATACTGCAGACTGACCTGGTTTGATTCCATTTTTGATTCACAGATCTTTAACATGTAAAAGCCAGTCTTCGAACCCAGAAATACAGTTGCTATGGATACAACATGGCTCTGTAAGCCTTTCAGTGACTGGAGAAGTTAATTCAGCAGCAAAGATCAAAACATTTTTTTTTAAATGTAGGATAAATATAAAACAGAGAGAGATCATTATGAAGGCAACTTTTATTTATGTAACATCTTTAATGGAGTAAATTTTCAAAGGGGCTACTCAGGAGCATTATCAAGGAAAATTTGACACCAGATCACACATGGACGTATTGGGGAAGTTGACCAGATGTTTGGGCAATGTGGTAACAGCAACTTAAGAAAGAAGTGAAGAGAATTAGAGAAAAATTTTCAGAGCTTCTGGCACAAGCAACGTGAGGCATTACAACCAATTGGTGTGAATGCAGAGATCTTAGAGGGTTGCAGGAGATTAGACCTTTTAACACAAAGGTCAAGTGGTCTGGTCTGTCTCTGTCCTTTAGTGTGATGATGCGTCCTCTTATTATTTTAGCACTTTGGATGATCTTGTGGAAAACAGTGACAAACTCAGAGAGTCAGCATGAATTTACGAAAGGGAAATCATGCTTGACAAGTCTACTGGAATTTTTTGAGAATATAACTAGCAGAGTTGATAAGAGAGATATGATTGGATGTGGTTTACTTGGAGATTCAGAAGGCTTTCATTAAGGTCCCATATAAGAGATTAGCATGTAGAATTAAAGTGCATGGGATTGGAGGTAGTGCGCTGATGTGGATATAAAATTGATTGGTGACAGGAAACAAGAGGAATAAGCAAGTCTTTTTTCAAGTGACAGCCAATGACTAGTAGGCTTCTTTCAATGTATATCAGTGATTTAGATGTGGGATCTAAATGTAATATCTCTAGGTCTGCAGATGACACAAAGTTAGGTGTGACGAGGCTGCAGAGATGCTTCAGTGTGATTTGGACAAGTTGAATGAGTGGGGAAATTCAGGGCCGATGCAGAATAATATGAGGCTACCCACTTTAATAGCAAAAACAGAAAGGCAGATTATTATCTGAATGGCGATAGATTGGAAGGTGGGAGGGACAATGAGGGACAACTTGTATACCAGTCGCTGAAAAAAAACATTGTCAGTGCAGCAGGCGGTGAAGAAGGCAAATAGTGTGTTGGCCGTCATAGAAAGAGGATTCGAATACAGGAGCAGGGATGTCTCTCTGCAATCGTGCAGGCCTTGGTGAAATGACACCTAGAATATTGTGTACAGTTTTGGTCACCTTATCTGACAAAGGATGTTCAATTAAGCTTTACCACATTGATTCCTGGGATGGCAGGATCCATGTATAAGACTAGATTGGCTAGGATTATATTCATTGGCGTTTAGAAGAATGAGGGAAGATTTCATAGAAACCTATAACATTCCAACAGGGCTAAACATCGTCAATGCAGGAAGGATGCTCCTGATGACTGGAGAGTCTAGAATGAGGGGGTCACATTTTAAGGACATGGGGTGCACCCTTTCAGGCTGAAATGAGGAGAATTTCTTTTACCCAGAGAGTGATGAGCCTGTGGAATTCTCTACCACAGAAAACGGTTGAGGCCAAACCAATGAATTTTTTTTCAAGAAGTCGCTAGAGTAAAGGGATTAAAATGTGTGGAGGAGAACAAGGTATTAAGTTGGATGATCAGCCATAAACATGTTGAATGGTGGAGAAGTGTCAAAGGACTGAATAGTCTGCTCCTATTCTCTGTGTTTCTCAGTTTCTATGAATGTGTGCATTTAAATGGTGAATGCTGCAGCAGTCAAGCTGAAGAGTAGAAGGACAAATGTATGAACAGGAGCTGGCCATTCAGCCCCTTAAGCCTGCTTGGTCATTCATCTGGATTGCAGCTGCTCTGGGGTGCATGCTTTAGAAGCATTGGAATGATGTCAGTCACAATTTAGGATGGGGGTGTATTCCAGGAAATTAATCAGATGACCCTCTCTCATCCAGCTTCCGATCAAATCCAACTTGTTTTCAAAGAAAATATTTAATGTTCTGGTGATTCTTACATGAGATCCCTGAAAGCAACATATTAATCTTTTTGAGTTTGACTCAGTGATCCTATTGCCAGGCACTAGACTGGGAGAATTAGAACATTAGAGTGAAAAAATGGCTTTCCTTTGAATGTTTCTTATGGCTCCATTGCTACAATACTGTCTCATGTACTTTGGCCTCTACCCTGACACTGGGTATAACTTTACCGTATAAAAACGCTACCCAACATCCTTTTTAGTTATACACCCCTATCAACACCCTCTGATAAACCACAAACTTCAATAAGGTATGTTCTGTTTATTGCTGACATGTTAACAACCAAAGGGCGTCACACGCCCTGCCTTCTCACCAATTCCTCACCAATCGTAACTGATTCTCCACAGGTTCTGAAAAGCGTTAGACTTTCCGTTACTCCCTCCCTAACAGTTAAACCATAGAACCAAGACATTTTTCCCCTTCCCCCAACTACATGTGACACTGAAATGAAGCCTTGCCCGCCAATATAGCTGAACATCAATTTGAATTGAATTGAATTAGCTTTATTGTCATGTGCACATGAATGAGTGCAGTGAAAAGTTTGCAATGTCGCCACTTATGGTGCCATCTTAGGTACCTTATACCTAAGATATTTAAGATTTGGAGGTGCTGGTGTTGGACTGGGGTGTACAAAGTTAAAGATCACACAACACCAGGTTATAGTCCAACCAGTTTATTTGGAAGCACTAGCTTTTAGAGCGCTGCTCCTTCATCAGGTGGTTGTGAAGTTATAATCCCCAACCATCTGATGAAGAAGCAGTGCTCCGAAGGCTAGCGCTTCCAAATTACCTGGTGGTCTATAATCTGGTATTGTGTGATTTTTAACTAAGATATTTAAGATGCTTAAGTTTTTGGTGCAAAATTGAAAGAATAATAAATAAAAATCAAAGTTGTACAGTTAAAAGGTTTGCTCTTGGATACTGCCTTTCATGTTGTCTGAACGTCCAAAACACTCTACAGGAAATGAGTAACTTAGTCTTTACACAGTAACTGTAAAAATGACCTAAGCTGCCTGGCTGATATTTTCAGATATAGAAAGTCATCATGGGGTAAAAGGTTACCTTCTGTGTTGCAAAGAATCTATGACATATTCTGCAAAATGTAACACTGAGCTGCATGAGGAGATATTAGGACAGATGATAGCAAAACTTGGTCAGTGTTAGGCTTTAAGAAATGTACTTAAGGAGGAAGGAGTAGTGGAGAGGCTAAGATGTTTAGGTAGAAAATTCTCGAGTTTAGGGCCCAGGTACTTGGTGGCACAACTTCAATGGTGCAGCTGTTAAAATTCAGAATGTTCAAGAGGCCAGAATTGCAGAGATCTCAGAAATGTATAGAGTTGAAGAAAATTACATATATAGAAAGGAGGGAGGTCATAAAGGAATTTGGGAAAAAGGATGAAAATGTTATTGCTAAGACATTGCTGTTCTTTTGAAATCTATCACAATTGTAATGTTATCCCACAGAATAGGCGGATCCTCAATATGGACTGAAGTCTGAGATTATTCAGTATTTAAGGATTTATGCAATTCAGTCATTTTACAAAGGCAATGGGTATGGTGATGGACTGGCTATGTTACTGAACTGATAATCAAGAGGCTTGAATTAATAATCCTGAAGAACGTAAGTTCATATCGTATCATGGCAATTTGGGTGTTTGAATTCGGTTTCAAATAGGAAACCTGAGAATAAAAATCTAGTAATCAGTAAAAGTCTCCAAAACCTGTTACCCTGACCTGTGTGAGGCAATATGTAATTGCAGTTCCACTCATCAGGGCTGACACATAACTGCCTTCTGAAGTTGCCCAGAAGCCCACTCTTTGTTTCGGACTACCAGTGCATCAGGAAGGCAGCTTAACCCTAACCTTCTCAAGGAGCAGGCAATAAATACTCAGCTTAGTCTGTGACACTTATGACAATTCCAGTCAAAAAAGTAGAAATGTCACTGAGTCTCCTCACACTGAGCCTACCCACTTCAGCAGAACCACTTCTACAAATGACTTGAGCAGAGACTCATGGAGGAAAACAAAATGCCAACTCCACAGTCACCAATTATTGGGATGCATTAATTGGATGCCACACGGTGGTATGTGGTCTGAAAACAAACTGAATTATTTGCAGTTTTCAGTCCAGTTTCCTATTAAGGACAATGCATATCACACATTGCAAGCAAGTGAGATTAAGAGTTAAGATGACAGATTTACGGTTATTGCAGATTTTTATTTGAAAACAAGACAAGTAACCCACTGGGACTTGGTGGCAAATGTTTCCTGTTTTGCTTGTTTTGTTGAAAAGGGTGTGGTAGTACATTAAGCAGAGCCCTTTCAGCTTTGGGTTCAGGGCATAGATGCCGACCAGATAAAGAATGAAGACCTCTCCTTCTTCCTCTGGTCACAACTGAGCTGCAACCAGTCTCCTTTTATATTGGTTTCAGTGGTTTATGGGCCTGACATGAGGCATCGTAGGTGTAAACTGAATGGATTGATTCACTAACCTTTGCTGGGACCTTCCAAACACAGGCACATTCACAACTGGAAGGGCAAGGACAGCAGAAAAATGGAAACTCCATCACCACGAGTTGCCCTCCAAACCTCACACCATTCTGCTTTGGAAATAAATTGCCATTCCTTATAGTGTCAAAATCATGTCACATCCTCCCTAATAGCACTGTTGGAGTATATACACCACATGGACTGCAGCAATTCATAAAGGCAGTTCACCTATCACCTTCTCCAGGGCAATTGGGGTTGGGCAATAGCCAATACCCTGTCAGTGAATTGAAAAACAACTAGATCCACTAAAAAGAAAAGGATTCACAGTTGCTGAGATTTCATGCTTTGCAATTGCCTAACACAAAACCACCCTTCCCCAGTCCCTAACCATTGCCTCCTCTAAAGAGAATTCCTTCACAACAGTTACAATTTTCCCTCCCATTCCAACATCTCCTTCTTTGGTTTTAAGTGTGACTCGGTGAATTGCCTCACAGTTTTTCTGTGCATTAAAGCTAGCTTGTAAATGCAGGTTACAGCGAGGTCAAACGAGACATGCAGTGTTAATAAATGGTTACCTTCCCCTATGACTCTGGTGTCAGAATTTAAATGCAGCCCTCGTGGAAAAGGTGAAGTCTTCTCTTCTGCAGACATTCAATTAAACTCATGCTAGCATAGTTTCCATTACACCAGCTCTACAAATTACAACTGAATACTTTCATAGTAGATAGTCGTCAACTGGCAGAAGGAACAGGATTAATAGGCAAACATTTCCTAAATAATTGTTTTGCTTAATTTCATCAGAATTCTGTGATGTTTCTGATGTAAATGGGGACTTTTAAGGGGTTTCAAATATTGGATTCTGCTATGATGGGGTTTCACAAGGTCCTCCCCTATATCTCCCTGATTTGGAATAATGATTCTCTGGTCATTGGAAAATCAGGACCATTGTTTCCTAGGTTCATGTTTGACAGATGGTGACACAACACTGTGCTGTGAATTCAGGCACTGTCAAGGGCAACCATGAAACTGGGCTTGTTTCCCCCCCTCAATATTTGTACTCATACATCCTCTTCATGTAATAGATGAAGTATCCTAAACAGTGTTATTGTAGAGAGAGGATGTTCATTCTATTGTCTGCCTCAGCACAAGATCACACCATGTGTACTATATGAATTATAATAAACCAGAATGTGTATAAATTCCATCCAAATAGAGAGCCAAGGGCTTTAGTGCGTACAATTAAAGACTGCACAGAAATTGAATAAGAACTGTTAATGTTAATTCAGTGCAATACTATTCCTCATAGAGTTCAGATCCAACAAATTATCTTTAATACTGCAAAATGCAACAAGATGAATCACTGGTTAACCTGCTTTTGGTTATAGGAGCAACATTGGTAAAGGTAGTTCATTTGTCTTTCTTGCTCTGTCAAGGATTTTGTTTGAGGGTGAGACATTAATCTAAAGCCTTGTCTGCTCTAGCAAGTGGATAGAAAATGGCATTTTTTAAAGGAGATGAAGAATAGATAGTTTTCAACAATATCCTGGGTCAAACACTAATCCCTCACCCAATGTCACAATATGTTCCCTGGTCATTGTCATGTTATTGGTGATGGGAGATTGCTGCTGCTCCTTCACATTAAAGCCCTCCCTCAGTACTGCCCCTCCTCACCACATCACTTCCTCAATACTGTTCCTCCACATTCAATTGCATTTTCAGTACTCTTCCTCAGAATAGACCACTTCCTCAGTACTGTCTTTCCACACTACATTACTATCTCAGTATTATCCCTCCCCATATATAATACTCCCTCAACACAGTCCTTCCAAACCACATAGCTCCTTCAGTACTGCCTCTCCACACTAAAATGCACCCTCAGTACTGCCCCTCCTTTTACATTGTTCCTCCATACAACAGTGCTCTCTCAGTATTGATCCTCAACAATACATCTCTCCTTAGTGCAGCTGTTCAACAATCCAGACTCTCTCTTTACTGCCATTCCAACAACACAGCACTCCCTCATTATTGCCACTCCAATAGTGCAGAACTCACTCAGTACAGCCACTCCAACAGTGCAGAATTCACTCATTACTGCCACTCCAATAGTGCAGAATTCACTCATTACTGCCACTCCAATAGTGCAGAACTCACTCATTACTGCCACTCCAACAGTACAGAACTCACTCATTACTACCCCTCCAACAGTACAGAACTCACTCAATACTGCCACTCCAACAATGCAGAACTCACTCAGTACTGCCACTCCAACAATGCAGAACTCACTCAGTACTGCCACTCCAACAGTATAGCACTCCCTCTGTGCTGTCCCTGTAATAGTGCAGCATTCCCTCAGTCCTGCCCTTCTGACAGGTTTATAACTTCAGCACTTCACTGAAAGGTCTGCCTGAATTTTGTGCTCATTTCTCTAGAGTGGTGTGTTAATGCATGACCTTCTAACTGAGAGGGTTAGAGTGCTATCCACTTTGCCAAGGCTAATGTCTAACCACTGTTCATCATATTCGTGCTCAGAGACATTATCGATGCACCAACTGTGCAATGTGGGGTTGAGTTATTTGCATGCTCTCCTTTCACTTTGAAGATCTGGGTTTCACTCTACCTCAAACAGAATGTAAACGTCCTGTTCTTGTGATGTGGGAGTGGATGGTCCCGTGGTTTCAAACAGTTTTCTTTTACCTCAGTGAGTTGAGTTTGCATCAGACCTTGTGGAGTTTCAAATAATGACTACAAATAGCATGACCATATACACAGCCTGCACAACAAATAACGTACAGTTATTGTGCGTTCCTCCCATTGAGCTCATTTAAAACTCTGCCTGCCCATACCCTAAACTGCCCCAGCTCGCATTCCCCGATCTTTTTCTGTGCTTGCTGACCCCCATGTGCTTTCTTTCCAGCAATGGCTTAATTTAAAATCTTCATTTTTTGCTTTCAAATCCCTCTGTTGTTTCACATCTCCCTGTCTGTGTAACCTCCAGCCTAACAACTCTAAGATTTCTAGCCTCTTACCAGTACAATCTCTTGCACATCCCAGTTTTAATTCCCTACTAATGTATCGTCAGCTTTCAGCTCCCTGAGATATCAGCTCCAAATCCCTGTCTTAATCTTCTCCATATACCTCCCTCTGTCTCTTTAAAATGCACCTCTTTCCTTTTTCACTTTCTCCTTAAATGACTTAGAGTTAAATGTGGCTGGTATAACAGTCCTGTGATGTAACCCGGTGCAATTGCACTGAATTAAAGATGCTGCATCAGTGCAAACTGATGTTATTTGCACAATCTCATTTATGCAGCCTGTAAAAGAATGGATGACATTTATCTGAATCCTGTTTATTTCTCAGTTTTTATTTGAATGAGCCTTTTGGAGAATCATTCAGTAAGACTCGAGGATTGGGAGGGAATAAACCATTGAGCACTTCCTCAACGGGCATCGCATGTTGGAATCAGATAAGGATTAGATTGAGGTGGGTGATTATGTTGCCACAAAAGTAAAACCTAGTGGCATTCATTGCCTAGATTTACCCACACCCCTGGCTGTTTTGGGTGAAATACTGTTGGTTCTATCTCTGAAACTGGATCTCAGTGACAGTCAGGGCGTTTAGCAGGGCAAGGTAGAAACCTACAAAGGGCAACAATGTCATCAAGGCACTTTAGAAACTGATCGAAAAATACAGCACTGTGGATTTTTGTGACAGCTTACAATGTCAGTGTTGGACATTTTAACACAATCGCACTTAATTGTGTTATTAATGGAAATGCTAATTTATTAAAATATCACATCCTGATGGGCCTATTTGGTAAGGTTTTTCTTTGAGAAAACTTTGACATGAAAATCTCCACCAAAATATAGGCAGACATTCCCAGTGCTGTTGGAATGCTGCACTGTCTGAGGTGCTGTCTTTCAGATGAAACATTAAAACCAAGCCCTTAAGGGGAGAGAAAAGATCCAACAACACTGTACAAAAAAGAACTGTGAAGATCTACAGCTGTCCTGGGTCAAAATTTATCACTTGACCTGTGTCGCAGAACAAAATATCTGGTCATTATCTCGCTGTTTTTTCCTGTGCACAAATTCACTGTGCTGTTTTCCACAGCAGTCACTGCTTCAAATTTAGTGCATAATTGAAGGTGCAGGCCCTTTGGCAGATTCTGAGGATGTGAAAGTTGCTATGTCACTGCAAGCTTAAATATTGATGCCTTTGCATTGGAATGATGTCAGGACAAAGTAGTTGCATTGTAATGACTAATTTCTCAGTTTTAAATTTGTTCAACATCTGATGTGTTGGTTGGAGTTGTAGATCTTAAATTGTCTGCATGTTTATATCAACAATTGGAATCAAAGATTTGCATTGCTCTCCCTTTAGGTTTTGATAAAGTGTAAGGGGAGATTCTCTGGTATTTTAGTTGGCGTTGGTTTACTTTAAAGAGAAAGGAGAAAGGAGGTGGTGGGAGAGTTGGGTGTGTGGGGAGAGAGCTAATCAGATATCAACAAAAGAAAGCCTGTTGTATGGGTTTCCTTTCAAAAACCTGTTTATCTTAACTAACTTTTTTTTCATTTCAAAAATATACTTTATTAATAAAAATATATTCATATACATACATAGCCACTAAAGTAGTTCGGTTCTGTACAGTAGCATATGAGGAAACACACATTGGAGTTTGACACTATCCAGCAAACAAACCAAAGGCATTTGTTCCTTGTACAAGACTAGATTTACATACATTTGAGGCATTGGGAGGATCCAATAACTGAACGGACCCCAATTACGTTCAGCAGGAAGACCTCAGACAGTGGTCTTTCCCCACTGCGCCTTGGCGGCAGCTGCCCCAAGCTTTACTATATCCCTCGGCGTGTAGTCCTGGACCTTGGAATGTGCTAGTCTGCAAAACTTAGTCGAGGTCAACTTATTCTGGAAGACCAACAAGTTTCAAGCAGACCGAAGAGCATTTTTCACCAAGTTGATGGTCTTTTTGGCACAATCAATGTTTGTCTCAGTGTGTGTCCCAGGAAACAGATCGTAGAGCATAGGGTCCTGTGCCACCAGAGTTGTTAGGGATAAACGTTGACAAAACCCACTGCATCTTTCTCCAGACTTCCTTTGCAAAGGCACATTCCAGCAGGTGATGTGTTACATTCTCTACCTCACCATAGTTGCTATGAGGGTAGTGTGTGGTCGTGCAGAGCGTCTGGGGGTACATGAAGGATCTCACATGTAGTGCCCTTCTCACCACCAGCCAACGCTATCTTGGTGCTTGTTAGAAAGTTCTGGTGATGAGGCGTTCTGCCCAATGACATTGACAGTCTGCTTAAGGAACAACCCAACAGGATCCACCCTCTCTTTTCCTGCAGGGTCTTGAAGATGCTACGTGCTGACAACTTCCTGATGGACCTGTGGTCAAAGGTCTTTTCTTTGCAAATTCCTCCATGAAGGACTGCAGATATGGAACAGTCCAACTACTTGGAGTGTTCCGCAGCAACGCGGCCAGTCCCATCCTTTGCAAGACAGGGGACGGGTAGAACCTCAGTATGTAGTGACACTTCGTGTTTGCGTACTGAGGGTCTATGTACAGCTTGATGCTGCCTCACACGAAGGTGGCCATCAGGATGAGGGTAGCATTAGGTATGTGTTTTGCCCCCCTTATCCAGAGTTTTGTACATAGTATCTCTGCGGACACAGTCCATCTTAGACTTTCAGGTGAAGTGGAAGATGACTGCAACGGCGCAGCTTCCGAGAATAGCCAGACCTGCACCTTGTGCAACAACCAAGAGAGTATCTCAAAATGGATGACCAGGTTTTTACCCACAATGGAGAGGGAGTAATGCTGCCAAAACCTCAGTTTCTGCCTCACCTTGGTATTTTACACTCCTGCCATGTTTTTGAGCATGTCCCAGCTCTCTGAACCATATTCCCAGTGCCTTTGGGTAATCTGTCCTGATGGTAAAGGGGATGATGGATCGGTGGGCCTGGTTCCTAAAGAATATAGCCTTGCTCTTCTCACCATCCCCGTTGTGTGGGCATTGAGGTAGCTATCTTGTTCCTCCCTGGGGGGATTGCCCTGATCCGGTGATGTTGTGGCAGGAACGATGCCAGGAAGGTCTGATTTGGAGTCTGACAGAGAGACTGTCATGTTCTGCTCCTGATTTGGAACATCACTGCCCTTGGTTGTTCGAAGCTGTGGTGCGGTAGGTGCCCAGTGGTTTCCAGTGGCTGGAGGTTGGGCTTCATCAGAGCTCTCTGGCTGTCTGGTTTGTCCAGGTGGGGTGGAGCCCCTCTCCTTCTCCCCCCCGTGATGCTCTGCCTCGTTTTCTGTTGTTGCACACCGCTCTGCATGTGTTTGATGTCAGAGCAGCTGCTGGTGTGTGCATCATGTACCATACTGTTCTTCGGGGGGGCCATGGCTCGCATTGCCACTTCTGGCCATTTGAGTCAACATGATGCCCCCATCCCCACCACCTATCTCAGGCCAGGCCTTGTACAGGTAGCCTGCTTCCCCAGACAGGTCAGATGGCCCTCCTGTTTGCAGTTCCTGCAGAGTGTCAACTTGCAGTCTGCTGCAGTGTGCCCTGACCTCCCACAGGTTTGGCACACTCTAGGCAGCTCTGTGTAAACTCCCCACCGACCACAAAGCTGGATGGCGAGTGGAGGATGTTCCCAATAACATCCACCTCCAGGGTCACCTTGACCTGCATCTTGCAGGTCCAGGTTCCGAAGTAGTCCACTACGTTGGTGCTGCCTCCTTCAAGCTGTACTTCCAATGAAGTTCAGGACATCTGCTGCTGGTATGTGGGGTTTTTAGATTAGATTACATTACATTACATTACATTACAGTGTGGAAATGGGCCCTTCGGCCCAACAAGTCCACACCGAACCGCCGAAGCGCAACCCACCCATACCCCCTACATTTACCCCTATACCTAACACTACGGGCAATTTAGCATGGCCAATTCACCTGACCTGCACATCTTTGTGACTGTGGGAGGAAACCGGAGCACCCGGAGGAAACCCACGCAGACACGGGGAGAATGTGCAAACTCCACACAGTCGCCTGAGGCAGGAATTGAACCCGGGTCTCTGGCGCTGTGAGGCAATAGTGCTAACCACTGTGCCACCGTGCCGCCCACAATATGTTTGTACATATTAATTAGAACAACCAGGCTCAACAGTGCAGTGAGAACAAACAATGGTGCTATAGGCAAGATGGAGAGAAGACCTTCACCTCCTTTCTCCTCAAATACCTTCAGGAGATGCCCACAATGCTTCAAAGTCCTGAAGGTCATATCAAAGTAGCCCTCTGCTGGGGAAATCTTGCAGACATAAAATATCTGCTGGTTGGAACCTGCAGAAATCTAGGAGGACTCTCTTTATGAAAATGGTTCGGTCGACTGAAGATTCTTCCTCCACCTTCAGTCACACTGACTGTATTGTAGATCCCTTGTCCTGTGCACAGGCACTTGAAGAGGCCTTAGTTCTGGTTGACTGGTCACTGAATGGGTGTTAGGTTGAAGGTAACCAAGCGATCCACCAATTGCAGCTCAGCTCAATCGATGATCCTCCAAATTGTGCTCACAACCTCAATCCAGCAATGATCTTATGATCTTCTGATGATGAAGGTTCTCAGCTGAGACTTGTCCTGGATCATGGTATCTCCCATGTCAAGTCAGTATGTATCTTATCTGTTTATCCTAACTAATAATTCGTACTCAGTTTTGAAAGTGCATTTTGTGGACATATGGTACACAACCCTCGATTAAAGTCTGGATCTAGCAATGTAGGGCCACACTGACAAACCATCAATGTCACTGTTACAATTGAAATTCGGCAATAATTAGATATTTTCTAAAAATGGCTGTTTTTGTTGTCTGAGTCTATATGGACTCCAGTCCCTCAAGAATACATTTGACTTTTAATTGTCCTTTAACTTGGCTGAGTGATTGACTCTCAGTTGTATCCAGCAACTATAAAGAATAACCCTGTCACATGGGACTGCAGTGTTTCAAGATGAAGGTGCACTGTTACCATTGAAAGGGGTGTTAAGGATGGGTAATATATGCAGGCCTTATCAGCATCAAATCCTGACATTAAAAGCACCAACCAATGTATCTGTAGTGCAAGCAATGTATGTAAATGAATTGACCATGTATTTTCAATTGGTGAAGCTCTTTAATGCACTGATCCAAATAGGGATGGATTTGATTTTTGATGCTTTGCGGTGCTGCTCAGTGAAAGCAATATCTTAGGCAATGTTTAGGAATATTTGGATGCCATGTTTGAAAATCAGGCATGGTTAGGCTTTCTACCAGAAACTTGTTCAGCCAAATGCACTAGTTTTCAACATATGACCCAGGACAGCACTTTGGGTGACGCAGGGAATGTTGCATTGTTGTAAGTTCCATTCTTTCGGGGAGAGATCAAAAACATTGAGATAGATATTCCTGAAGGCCATCATCTAATTGGAATCTGCCATTAGAAAGACTTGCCTAAATGAAGAGGCAAGCCATTATGTATCTCCTTAATCGATCAAACTGAAGTATTTTGAAATAATTAGTGCAAAATTTGAGAAGGAAGCTAAAGTTAGGAAGGTGAGTTCAATATCAATGCAGATCCAGAAAGTGAAGTAAAGAGACAACAAAATGAAATTGATTAAGGGAGAGAAAAAGAGAGAAAGGAAAAGTAAATAAAAAGTATGAAAATTGGGAGAGGAATGGAATTAACAGGGCCCAGAGAGAAATTTTAATAATCTGGAAGCGGTGAGCAAGGGAAATCATGAAGCCAGCCATTTTCTAAATTGGGTTGGGCAGTTTAAAGAAGTCGGCAATTCTGATCGTACACTAAACAGTTTTTTGGAGGTACCATTTCAGCTACAAAAGGCAGGAAGATTTTCATTAAAACCATGAAAAGTAGGAACCCTCCATTAATCCAGCAAAGAGCAGGAAACCCTCCAGTATAACTGCTAATGCAGGAGGACTGCCATTATTACAACCTAAAAGTATTGAAAGAAGATAAAATCCCAAATTGCATCCAGAAGCTATTGTATCAGAAAGCTTCAATTTTTCAGATTGGCCAAATAGAACACAAAATGGGTCAACCCAGAGAAAACATTTTTAAGGTCTACAATACCAAATAAACTGGATAATTAATTGAAAGATTAAGAAATAATAGTGCTTGTGTACCTGTTTAAGAGTACAGTATAGTCAATGAATTTATTGCTTGCCAAGAGATAATAAAAGCAAGAGGCTCTTTCAAAGAAGCATTTGAAAATCTTTGACAATTATTTCAACCTCAGAACTAATAACATTCTCGCTCAAACAAGAATTAATAGAAGAATATAGCATCTAGTAAAATCTATACATGGCTTCAGACTAGTGGAGGGATGAGACCCAGTGACTTAAAGTCAAAATTCATAGCTGTCTGAATTATTTGGCATTACTGTTGAGTCTTTCTCAGGTCAGCTTTATCCAAAGAAAACCACACTGCAGAGATCCATTCAGATGGTCAGTGAAGCAAAGGTCCAATAGTAACATCATTCCATTCTAAGTGATAAAGATCAAACTTGGCAAAGAAAATCTTCAAAATCCAGTCACTTCTTAAGATACAAACAAGATATGTGATTAGCCAATGTAGTGACTAGGACAGATGTCAGACATTAAAATCTTTGCCAAAACTGGGGAGCAAAAAAACCTCAAAGGCATGAACAGTGCCTACTTATTAAAATAAATTGTTTTTTATTGTAACACAATGGGTCTCTGTCATAATGTCATCAGGACTAGGCAGGAGAATAAAGTAGGATCTTATGGGAGACAGGCCTAAGGTTAGGTCCTCTTATAACCTGTAAATAGCTGGAGGCATGCAATAACTTACACCTTGTTTACTTTCATATTCCCCTTATTGGATCAGAAAGTGACCACCCTCATACACAACAGACCACAAGAATGCCTAAAGAACCCACACACTTAAAACATACAGAAGACAGCACACACAGGTTTCAAGATCTTGATGAAGAAGCAGTATATACATCCAGGTCTTCTCCAAAACTCCCGCTAACATGTTTTGCATCACCTGGGTCTCTGAGGCTCATGCATTGAAGCATGTAGACATTAATGCACTGGACACCAATTGGCATGGGCAGAACTTGGGCTGATTGGTCTCCTTCACACCCCTGTCAAAGTGTCTGCTTGATGAACATTTATACTTAGGTGTTTGGTTCACTTGCTTTTAGGTCTTCCAAAGCTCGGTATAAATGACATGCACCACCAACATCCTAACGCTAACTTTACAGCCCTTTGCAGATTCTTGATACCTGTTTACAGGATAGTTTCTTTTACCTCTGTTGGTTGGCTTTACTTGAACCCACTTCCCTTTTAGATTGATTCAGTCCTAACAGTGACCCAACCTTTCTTCAATAGTTCTGATGAAGGGCATCATGTGAAGCATCAATTTCATTTCCTGTTTCTGATGCTAATCATAGAAGGATCATTGCAAAACAAAGTCAAAGAGGCTATTTGATTCATTATGCTCATGCTGGCTCAGCACTAACACCAATGCCTTGTCCTTTACCCATACCTTGCAGTTTGTTTTATTTGTTCATGGGGTGTGGGCATCACTGGCTCAGCCAACATTTATTGACCATCTCTAATTGCCCAGAGCATAGTTAAGAGTCAAGCATATTGCTGTGAGTCTCAAGTCACATGTAGACCAGACCACGACAGCAAATTTCCTTCCCTAAAGAGTATTGGTGAATCTAATGTTTTTTTTTAACGACAGTTAACGAGACTTACATGGTCACAATGAGGCTAGCTTTTTAATTCAAGATTTTAACTCAATTCACATTTCACCATCTGCCATGATGGGGTTTGAACTCATGTTCCCTACAGTATTGGCCTCGGGTTCTAGATTGCTAGTCCAGTGACATAACCACTACACCATCATCTTCCACAAAATATTTTGCTCCTGCGTATTTATGCAACTATGTCTTGAAACCTGTGACTAACTCTGCTTCCACCACATTATCTGGCAGGACATTACAGATTGCAACAACTTACTGCTTAAAAAAAATCTCTCCTTATCACCTCTCTAGTTCTTTTGCCAGTTGCCTTCAAATGAACCTACAGTTCTGTTTATTTCTAGCACTTTATGATTTCCAGTATTCATGGTTTTTCTTTTCATCTCCAGGACTTCAAGGGTTAAACATCGCTTAGCACATCCACCTGTCATGACTGCTCCACAGTTAGGCTTGTTATGACTAAGTGTCAATTAGTTGCCACTGCACCTCAACTTCCGTGGAGAGTGGAAGAGAACGGTTTGGGTATGGCATGTATCTCACAGCTATCAGCACAAACACAACAGCAGAAACTTTCTAAATGAATCAGCCACTGAAACCTTGCACGCCCAGCAGACAACTCAAAGGTCTTCAGTCAGACTGCCTTAACTTCTGGTTTACCACAACAAGTTGATTACGAGCCTGAGCACTGAGCACCAACTCATAGTGAAAATATGATGACAAGTATTTTTTTATAAAGATAAATACATATTAAATATATTTCGTTCAGGAATTCCTGGTCATCAACCGTAAAATTCTTTCTTTCAGCCTCAATAACATCCCTTGCCAAAGCTTTGAGCCCTCAATAAATAAGCAATCATATTACTAGCCTTTATTACTGTAGAGTGTAAAGCAAATTACTTGTGTGATATCCCTCTTTTATTTCATAGTATGGTCCACATAACGAAAATGCCTGTTTGGGAAAGTTATCTAAGAACATTCTGTGCACTTGGACTTGTGAGAGTCAATGCCAATGGAACTGTACCCACCGAGAGCCATGGTTACTGACTGTACCCCTGAAAAACTCAGTGCCCATGCAGCTGCTACCCATGTGGGTCATTATCTTTGGAACTGTGCTCCAGTGGCAGTCACTGTCTGTGGATCTATTCCCCAGAGAGAGTTAAATGCCTGTGGAACTGGACCATTGTGAGAGTCAGTGTCTGTGAAATTGGTCTTCAGTAAGAATCAATGTCAGTTAAACATTATCCCAGTGAGAGTCACTACTAATTGTGGACATTTAGTCGAGTGCAACTTGCAGTCTGTGAAACGAGTCCCCTGTGGAGCTGGACCACAGTGAGACTCCTGTCTGGAACCAGTCCACAGTGAGACCTGTGCCTGTCAAACCAGACCACAGTGAGACCTGTGCCTGTGGAACTGGGCCACAGTGAGACCTGTGCCTGTGGAACTGGGCCACAGTGAGACCTGTGCCTGTGGAGCTGGACCACAGTGAGACCTGTGTCTGTGGAACTGGGCCACAGTGATACCTGTGCCTGTGCAACTGGGCCACAGTGAGACTCCTGTCTGGAACCAGTCCACAGTGAGACTTGTCTCTGTGAAGCCAGACCAAGGTAAGACTCAGTGTCAGTGAAGCCAGTCCACAGTGAGAGTGGATCTCCATTGAACTGTTGCTCAGTGAAAATCATTGATTGTGGATCCATTCTCCAGTAAGAGTTGGTCTCTGTGGAATGTTGTTGACATCAGTGTGAGCTAATAGCCTTGTATGCTCTGACTAAATTTGCATCTCTTTGAGGAAATGACAGTCAATGTGTAGAACAAGTCTCTATCTGCCACTGTCATGTTTCTTCTGATGACCATTTTCACTCCTATACTGTTTAGTTAGTAATTATTAGTGTTCCCACATAGAGTGTTGTAGCTGTGACCAGCTTCACTTTCTCACCGTTCCAGGTTTGAGGTTTGTTTGCACAGTGCTCATAATATCAGGTAAAATTTAATATTAACTTAAGTTGCTGCAAAATAGTCAAGCTCGCACCCAGTCAGACCTATTTCCTGTCTAAGATGGAACAAGAAAAACGATGAAAGGGACCACAACAAACGGGGCCACCGTTAACCTCATTGTCTCACATCCTGAGAACAATGGAAGGATGGGGGAGGGGGAGCATTGTGCTTACATAAATACTGGAGGATATGGAGGGGAACGCAGAGTACAGTAACACAGACACCAGAGTGTCTGCTTCTCAGCAAAATGGGATGATTGGAGGCATAGACAGCATACAGAGTGGGGGTACATGGACTGGGCAACTTGTAACCAATTCCCATAAAGGGTTAGATTTGAAATCTACAGCTCAAGGCTTTGAGACATAATTTTATTTCAAAATATCCTCATAAAGAATGATTTTATTCCTTCAGTTTAATTCCCATCTCACCTTCCTCTTAGAGTGCTGTCTGTGTAAGTCTGATGTAAGATTGGTTGCATTAAAAAAATGCACCAACGCTGTTCTCACCTTATCAATACAACATGCTTTACCCCTTAGGAGTTTATGTAGCTTCCCCTGAAATGCATTACTTTCTACTCAAATGCCCATCTAACTTAGGCTCACCCCTACTTTGGAGTTCTTGGAGGCAAAGTAGAGGAAGCTTTACAAATACAACCTACTGTGGATGTTGGAAATCTGAGATTAAAAAGTGCTGGGAATGCCAGCAAGTCTGAGGGCATTGAAACAAGGTTAATGATTCAGGTCAATGCGTCATCAGAACCTGCAAAATAATGTAACACTGTTTACATAAGTACAGAGTCAGGGGAAGTGGGGAAAGCGGAAAGAAAATTTTAAAAAGGGAGGTCTAAGGAAAGGAGGAAAAATTAGAGGGCTAACAGAATGAGGTGTAGACTTTTTCCTCATCCTGCAGGACTGAGGGTGCTACTGAATTTTTAATGACCTCCTGCGTCTGGACCACTTGAAGAGGTCAGCTTTGTGGACTTGAGAAAGGTTAGACAAAAGATATTAAAACTTTAACTGATCCTCCCCCAGCAATCCTGAACATTCGTACAGTGAGAGACAATTAACTTTAAAGATAATCGTATCTTTTTGTTAATACAGAATTCCCAGAGTTTTGATTAAAGATTGAATAATTGCAGTTTTCATTTAGCCAAAACCATCTCTAGGCATTTCAGCATGTTTAGCAAACAGCAAAAATCCCTCTAGATATAGATACAGAGTAAGGGTCACTCTATAATGTCCTTACATTTCCAGAGAAAGTAGAAGGCAATTATTTAGGCAGTAATGCTCCCTTCACACTGTGTGACCAAACACACACAGATCCATAAAAGCACACATTAGGTTGAATGTAAAGGTTCTCTGACCCCTTCAGAACAACATTGCCCTAAAACCCTACAGGGGAAACCTTCGCCAGCACAGATTATTGGTGTCATGCTTCCATCCCATTTTAACAAACGTGTACCTTCATAACAACCAATCTGTGGTCCTGATGTGTGATAATACCAGATAGTTAACATTGGGGATGATTATATGCTATGGCTTGGTTAGACTATGGAACTCGTTTCACAAAATGAAGTCAAGCAATGGAATAGCATTCAGTGAGAGTGAGCAGCGATGCTTTTTATCTGGTTCATTGCAATCTGTGTGTGAAATGCTGCACATTCGCTGTTTGATTACATTGGCATTTAGAACTGTCGGTGGTTGAGATGATAAGATGTTGAATGAAAGCCTTACCACTAAGAACATAAAATGGTCCAGCCAGTAGAGGATGTGGTATGTGGAAAGAATGTAACATAGTTCATAAGCGTTTTTTTAAAGAGTCCAAGCTGAATTAAATTTATCTTAAGAGCCATTGGGAAAATATTGTGCGATTGCAGGACCTATGGTTTGACCAGAGTATTATCACATGCTTAAAGCATTCTGGCTCAGAGTTCTTTTCACAGAGAAATAAACAGAGAGAGAAAACCACAAACATAAAAGGCAGAAAGCAAGATGGAGAATGAATGAGAATGGGACATTCAGAAATAACGACATAATTGTGCACAGAGAGATCAAGACTGCATAGGGCGCTCTTCAAATGAAAAAGGCTGGTGGGCTTTAATTGCCTCTTCTAGCTTAGTACCAGACCAGGGGCATCCATTGTAAATTCTAACATTGAAGTAGGATTGTCTGAGATCGGTGCAGAAGCAGTTGAGGCTGCCATGATGTCATGGAATTAAGCTTCGAGCCAGTGTTTGTAAAGAGTCATGACTCAAAGCAAGAGGGTGAGTAATGCAGCAGAAGCCGTGTGTTAGTTATTTATTTTAACATGCTCGTGACACTAAAATGCATGTCATTGTAAATTTCACAAGAATTAGTTAAAATAGGTGATATTAACCCAATCCATTTCCTTGCCTCCATTTCTCACCTAACGCATTCTCCAACTCTCCCCTATCAAATTATGCCTACATCTCTTCGAAATGATTTGAAAAATGAATCCATGTTTCATCCCTCACTATCTCGCACAGCAGACCCACCATCGAACATCCATCTAATGAAAGTATGGTCTGTCTGCCCTCAGAGGTGTGCAAGAAAACATGGACCTTGCCTGGGGAGTTCTTGGTCTGCTGCATTGAACAGTTCATCACAATATGGCACAGGAAGACTCTGGACAATGGTCATTGATTGGATACATACAAATGCAGAGTTTAGACAATATCTTAATCAGATTTAGCTCCACTATCTTTAATCTCATGTGCAAAACTAAACAAATGGCAACATGAAAATCAAACCCCTCATACTGATATAGTCAAGACTTCTGTCAGAGAATTTTTTTTTGACAAAATCATGGATTGACTAAAGGCCATTCATCAATTGCAAAAGCCTAGCTATAATTTAAACTGTCTTGT
Organism: Chiloscyllium plagiosum; assembly: GCF_004010195.1. NCBI lineage: Eukaryota > Metazoa > Chordata > Chondrichthyes > Orectolobiformes > Hemiscylliidae > Chiloscyllium > Chiloscyllium plagiosum. Next base: position 16,047,118 of record NC_057736.1, read on the forward strand.
TCTCTGTGAACCAAAGGGTTAACAGAGAACAAGACTTCGAAAAAAAAGCTACTCAGCCTGTGTATACAGGCCTAGGCACATGGAGCTGAGAACTGATTGTCATACAGGATGGCAACTGGAAATCAATCCCAGGAAAATCTTGCAGGAAAGCCCAGCAGCACCATAAGGTAGTGGGTGAAGGAATCTAAAGCCAGCCAGGGCTTGATTGGGTGAGGAGCAAGCAGACCAACAATTATAAAAGGCAGCACGACAGGAGATATAGATTTCGACCTGGGTGTTGTTGGACTTTGGCTCAATCTACAAACTTACTTCCTTCTATGTGTGAGCCAAGTCCTGCGTGTTCTTTTAAATGAAGCAATAGGAGAAGATATTCGGTCTCACACTCTTAATTTATTTTACACAGCAAGTGAACAAAGCATTCAGAGCTCTGGGTCTAAACCTCTTTGTCCCTGACAAACTACAAAGTGTATCAGTTCAAAAAGTAAGACCTCGTTTTGTCCCTGCCCCAGTCTTTTATACAATAAAAAACGTCATATAAACACTGAGGTAGAATTATCTTTTGATTGGGTGTTAGTCTGACTCCATGCCCCGCCTCCTCGCATTCCTAGCTGTCCGACCCCACGTGACCTTCTTTTGCCCGCAAAATGGAGCATCACGTGACCTCCTCCACCCACTTCCGAGGCGCGAAACGGGACGTCACGTGATCGCCCGCCCTCTTTCGGGTGCAAGACGGGGACGTCACGTGATCGCCCGCACCCTTCCGGGTGCGAGACGGGGACGCCACGTGACCACGCCCCCTGCTTGGGTTACAGAGTCACCACAGGGTTTTGAGTGCTGAATCCATCCAGAGTCACAGCCAGCCTTCTGTTTTTAAAGTAAGGAATATATTTACAAGTCCCCCTTTTGGTCTCATGAAAATGAGACCAACCAACCAGTTCTATACATCATATTCGCTCTCTGATGCATAGTCCTCCCTCCTTGCTAAAGCCATGGTTTCCGTCTCCATCTGTGACATCTGGTAAGACGGGGGAGCCTTCCCTTCAATTGCTGTAATAATTACCCTGTTTAACAAAGATCTAATACAGGGAATACAACAACATCCGCACAACACTAACACAATAATCATACCTCCGAGGGACATAAACACAGAGGCAATTAATCCCTTCAAGTCCTGCCACCGCGTCTCTAGTTCTATTAGCGAGCCTAAGTACATTGTAATGTACATAATTAATTCGGTCAACGTTTTTATTCGGCGTAACTGGGAATAAAACCCCGATAATTGGGAGATTCTCAAACCCTGCTGCTATCTGGTCTGCTAATTTATATTCATCAGGTATACCACGGGGAACACCTATTGCATCTATGTAAGTGGTTGAGCCAGATGTAACATCGAACAAATCCCTACGAATTCGTGTATACGGATTTATTCCCTGACGTCGTTCTCCAAAAAGGAATAAGGGTACCCCTAACCTAACCATTGCACAGGTTCCAGACCAATCTGGAGGTAGACTAATATGCAGTGTTCTATCTCCACAGTACCAAAAAAGATCAGCTCTGGCCCAAACCATTGTGCTAGCGTTCTGCCAGCCAGTTACATTAATTGTGGCCTGACACCAGTCAGTGGGCATGTCTCCCAAGGCAATATTTGACTTTCAAGCAAAACAAGTGTAATTGTTGGCTCTTGGTGTAAACACTGGAGGCAACACAGAATTCTTTACAGGTGGGAAAATAGAACTTAATGTGGTACAATTTGGAGGGTTCGCTTGCATAGTGAGGGCCATCATACAGTGAAATCCGATTGGGTCTATGTTAGGGAACAATGGGGCCGGGGTAGTAAATAGGGTTGGCCTTGTCGAAGAACACGCGACGCAATTACTCATATTCATTGAGGTTGCAGTCGCTGTCATCCAGTCCAGCCATAAGTTCTTGTCCCCATACCCGGTAGCTAATTTAATAATGTCCCTTCTCGTAAGTTTGTTGTGGTCTATTACCACAACTCCTGAACTTGGTTCTATCTCCATACTTGTGCTTTCAGTTTGTGGCTGGCTCATAGGAGGGTCCACTAAGGTTACCTTTAATAATCCCATATTATCCACTCCAGATTGATCTACACCTATTACAAGATAAAAGCTTCTGTCATCACTCTCACAGTAACTCTGTACCTCCTTTGGACTAGGATTAATATCAAATTTAGTCAGAGTTAACAAAAGTGGATTTTTTAACTCTGAAGAATGATCAAGTTGCCCCTTTGTCAGGCTCACATGGTCTCGAATGTTCCATCTATTATCCAAGGGTGACGACCTCTTGGGGGTCCATTGTACCCCAGTCCATTTAATACATTATCCCACGACGGGCATGGGTCATAGTAAAAGGCATAAAAACAAAGGTATACATCATACTCCCTCCAGCTCCCTATATCTTTGCCACAATCAATTACTTCGCATAAATCAAACTGATATGTTGTACCATGATTTCTATCATGTCTGATGTGTACCTGGCTCCTCGTCTCCCTTAAACATTTATCTGCCTCTTGTCCTACTACTCTTTTGTTCCTGGAACTTCCTCCCTCGCCTGTGTGTTTGTCCCTCATGGTTAATATTCTTATTAACAGCGGCATAACACTTATACATAAGACAATAGCAAAGACTCTCAATCTCCACAGCCTAAGGTAATGTGGGCTGCTTACAGAGATAAACATTATATCCTTTACACAGCTTTGCTTAGAAATCTTGAGAACCTCTCCCCCTTTTTCCAAAACCTTCTTCGTACAAACATTAAACATTGAGGACCCTTCTACTCGTTTTCTGTTCTTATTTGTTCTAAAGTTCTGGTTGGCGGTTCCGTGGCTGCACACTGGCTCCAATGGTACCAGCTTTCTCCTTTCCCCTGTAGTCTAACCGCATGAGATGTCCTCTCCACCACCTTATAAGGTCCTGTCCACCTCGGCTCCGACCACTTCCGTTTGATCACCTTCAGCAGGACCCAGTCTGTAGCAGATGGCGCCTGGCTCTGTAGTTCCCCCTTTTCCGGTCCAACCTGTTTGGAGAAAGCTGACACCAAAGCTGTTAGTTGGTCATAGTAAGGTTTGTATCTTAGAGAGGCTCCTCCTTCCTCTAACATCTGTATTCCAGCTCCTGGTCCCGGGAACTGCTGCCCTGTTGTCAGCTCATACGGGGTGAACCCTGTGATAGAGTTTACTGAGCTTCTAATGGACATTAAAGCTAAAGGTAGGGCATCCACCCAGCTTAACTTTGTTTGTGCACACACTTTTCCCATTTTTCCTTTCATGGACTGATTCATTCTTTCCACTTTTCCCTGTGACTGAGGATGGTACACTGTTCCAAACGCATGTTTCAGTCCTAAAGCTGCTTCAACTTCTTGCAGGTCTTTATTCTTAAAATGTGTACCATTATCTGACCTGACTTTCTTTGGAAACCCATGCGTTGGAATATATTGGTTTATCAAGAATTTGATCACTGTCTTTGCATCTTCCTTTTTCGCAGGTATTGCTTCTGGCCAACCAGTGTATGCATCCACTGCTACCAGAAGGTACCGATATCCGTTTACTCTCTCTATCATATCAGTGTAGTCAATCACTATTTCCTGACCTGGCATTCTTGGAAGAGAGAATTTTCCCTCGTGTGGTTTCACTGTTGGTCTCACGTTGTATTCTGTACACGTTCTACATTCCCT
>NC_057736.1:16053569-16056250 GCF_004010195.1 Chiloscyllium plagiosum
AGCAGAATGCAACTGGAGGAAATATCCCATTGAGTCCCTTCAAGGTGCTGATAGAATGCATGCTGATAAATTTCATTATCGTCTCTATCATAATATAAAGTAACATGAAGGGGATCTGCAGGAGGAGCATAGGGATGCAACATCTGAACCCAGGGTCGCCATTGACTGTATAAAGACTGTATGCCGTTGTTTTGCCTGTTTTCGGGTTCGAGAAGTCCCCAGTATATATCTGCCCACTGCCCTTCTGCCGTTGGTGATGTGTCTGGTGATAACATTATTTGGGATTCAGAGTAAATCATTGTCATAGAACAGTTGACGGAATGGCCATTTGGAAAGGTCACCACCAGTCCGTCTGGTATATGGCCCTCCACTGAAGCCCCTCCCTGAACTAAGTTACGACTTGCGTCAAAGAGACACATTACAACAACCTATAAGGTATCAGCACCACCAAATGCCATTAATTTACAGAGGCTCTTATCTGGGGAATGTCTATCAGCCTTTACATTTACTGACATGAACTGTATCCTGGATAAAATGCCCCCACCCATGGAGGGGGGTGGGCCTACCATGGGGAACCTTATCAAACGCCTTACTAAAATCCAGATACACCACATCTACCGCTTTACCCTCGTCTACCTCCTTAGTCACCTTCTCAAAGAATTCAATCAGGTTTGTGAGGCACGACCTGCCCTTCACAAAATCATGCTGACGATCCTTGATCACATTATTCCTATCCAGATGTTCATAAATCCTATCCCTTACAATTCTCTCTAAGACTTTGCCCACAACAGAAGTGAGACTCACCGGCCTATAGTTACTAGGGTTATCCCTACTCCCCTTTTTGAACAAGGGAACCACATTTGCTATCCTCCAGTCTACTGGCACTATTCCTGTAGACAACGAGGACATAAAAATTAAAGCTAATGGCTCTGCAATCTCCTCCCTTGCTTCTCAGAGAATCCTAGGATAAATGCCATCAGGCCCAGGGGACTTATCTATTTTCACCCTTTTCAGAATTTCCAACACCTCTTCCCTATATACCTCAAAGCCGTCCATTCTAATTAATTGTGACTCAATATTCACATCGGCAACAATGTCCTGTTCCTGAGTGAATACTGACGAAAAGTATTCATTCAGTGTCTCCCCAATCTCTTCAGCCTCCACACGCAACTTCCCACTACTATCCTTGACTGGACCTATTCCTACCCTAATCATTCTTTTATTCCTGACATACCTATAGAAAGCCTTAAGGTTTTCCCTAATCCTACCAACTAAGGACCTTTCATGTACCCTCCTTGCTGCTCTTAGCTCTCTCTTCAGATCCTTCCTGGCTACCTTATAACTCCCAATCGCCCCAATTGAACCTTCACGCCTCATCTTTACATAGGCCGCCCGCTTCCATTTAACAAGGGATTCCAATTCCTTATTAAACCACGGCTCCCTCACACGACCCTCTCCTCCCTGCCTGACGGGTACATACTTATCAAGGACACTCAATAGTTGCTCCTTGAACAAGCTCCACATAACAATTACACCCTTGCCTTGAAGCTTACTTTTCCAAGACACACATCCTTAGTCATGCCTCACCGCATCATAATTTCCCTGACCCCAGCTATAACTCTTGCCCTGTAGTGCACACTTATCCCCCTCCATCACTAGAGTAAAAGTCACCGAATTGTGATCACTGTCCCCAAAGTGCTCACCTACCTCTAATTCTAACACCTGGCCTGGTTCGTTACCCAGAACCAAATCCAGTATGGCCTCACCTCTTGTTGGCCTGTCTACATATTGTGTCAGGAAACCCTCCTGCACACATTGGACAAACACCGACCCATCCAAAGAACTCGAGCTATAGCTTTCCCAGTCAATATCTGGAAAGTTAAAGTCCCCCATAACAACCATCCTATTACTTTCACTCTTCTCCTTTTGTCTGACTCCATTACTCTTATCCTCATCCTGTTTTGTCCTGTAACGCTTCATGTGATGCGTCAAATGTTTTTTCCCACTGTTCTGTAGTACAACCTGGGATGTCAGGATTACTCTCCATTGCCTCTTTTACTTCCTTTGGCAACCCTGTCATGACGGCATTCCTAAATAACGTGGTCTGTAGCTGACCTGACCCTGGATGGCTCCCCGCAGTATCTGCCCACGTGTCCTTACACCTAGCCAAAAAGACAGACATATCCTCACCCTCCTTCATTGTGAAGGTGAGTGAGTGCATCGCTCCCGGTGGAATTGGAAACCTATCCCTCATTGCCCTTCCCACACAGGTGGCATGCTGCACAAACGGTTCCGAATCAGGGAATAAGGTGGTCCCCGCAGACGCTTCAATCTGCTGTATTTCCCACATATTCAATTGCTTACCCAGCAACGCTCTCCAATCGCCCATGGCTAACTTGTACCCTAGTGTATATTGAGAAAACTTTACCATCCAGGGCCCACTCTTCTCCTGAATCATCCTCGCAATCCTTTCTTCTACATCTCTAGGACTATTAGGAGGACTGTAGAAAACTCCTAACAGGGTGACCTCACCTTTCCTATTCCTGACCTCAGCCCAAACTACCTCAGATGGCGAGTCTTCATCCATCATCCTTTCCACCTCTGTAATATTATCTTTGACAAGCAATGCCACACCTCCCCCTCTTTTGCCCCCACCTCTGACCCTACTAAAACATTTAAAC
>NC_057736.1:16056661-16057226 GCF_004010195.1 Chiloscyllium plagiosum
CCCCGTTACTTACCCCTGGTAGGTCGTCCCCCCCACAAGTATCCAAAACGGTATACTTGTTCTTGAGGGGAACGGCTGCAGGGGGTCCCTGCACTGGCTGCTTCCTCCCAGTCCCCCTCACTGTCACCCATCTGTCTGCCATCTTTGGAGTTACTACTTCCCTAAAGCTCCGATCTATGACCCCCTCTGCCTCCTGAATGATCCTAAGTTCATCCAACTCCAGCTCCAGTTCCCTAACACGGTCTTGGAGGAGCTGGAGATGGGTGCACTTCCTGCAAGTGTAATCAGCAGGGACGGCCATGGCATCCCTCACTTCAAACATGTTGCAAGAGGAACATTGCACTGCCTTCACTGCCATCCCTCTAAAAGGAACCTTTTAAAAAAAACTAGGTCCAAGAACAGAACAAGCAAAATGCAGCACTTCCCTACTTACCACAACGGGTCTTATTATTAGGTTAGAGGAGGAGGGCGGGTGGGAGGCATTACCTCTGTAGTGCCTCGGGTTCCTCTCCTGCGTGCTTTTATAGGAAAAAAAACCTACCCAGATAAGCTTACGCTATACCTG
>NC_057736.1:16057282-16061207 GCF_004010195.1 Chiloscyllium plagiosum
TAGTGCCTCAGGTTCCTCTCCTGCGTGCTTTTATAGGAAAAAAAAACCTACCCAGATAAGCTTACGCTATACCTGCTTCCGGCTGCCCCTCTGGTCGTCGTCACTTCCCCCTGCTGCTCCCGCTCTTTCTGTGAAGAGAAATAAAAACTCCGCTGCCCACTACCGGTAAGTAATTTTAAAACAAACTGTCTCACTTTAGCTGTAGCCTTCCGGGTTTGTTTAAACTCAGCTGCTGCTCGCACTCAAAATGTTGTCCAGGCAGCGGTGATCACAACAGACCCAGAGAAGATGAAAGCCTCCAGAGGATTTCCACTACTTAGGACTATTACAGAATTCCAATGATATATGGTTTTGGTGAACCAGATGGGAAAATGCTATCCTGATTTAGTTCAAGTAAATGAATAGGTAACTTTTCAAACTGAATCAGGTGTGGTGGTGGTCGAGCATCAATATTTGGTCGTTTAAATAAATACTCATATTGTCAGAAGTCATAACACATTCAAATAATAGATTGATACAGTACAGAGTAGGCCCTTTGGTCCATCAAGTCGAAGGCATCAAGTAACACTAAATTCACAGTAGTCCCACATTTTAGTACTAGACCTTGGAATGTTATAACATTTCAAATATTCCTCTAAGTATTTTTTAAAGGTTGTGAGTTTACCTGCCTCAAATAATCTCCCAGGCAGTGAATTCCAGCCCCCACGAGTCTCTGGGTAAAATTTATTTCCTTCAAATCTCGTCTTAGTCTCCTGCCCTTCGCCTTAAAATTAGGCCACATTGTTAGCGACCCTTCAACCAAAAGAAGAACTGCTTTCTATTCACCCTGTCCATGCCAATCATAGTTTTATACATCTTTATCAGGTCCCCTCTCACCCTGTTCCAAAGGAAACAACAACCTGAGCTTATCCAGCCTCTCTTCACAGTAGAAATGCCCCAGGCAACTCCTGGTGAATATCCTCTGCACCTCCTCCAGTGCAATCACCAGCTTCACAACATAGTGTGATATATGCACACTGTACTCCAGCTGAGTCCTGTACAGCTCCAGCATTACCTCCCTGTTCTTAACATCCACTAATAGTGACAAGTGTCCCATAAGCCTTCTTAACTACCCTATTAACCTACCTTGTCATCTTCAAGGATTTAGAGACAGGCTCCCCAAGGTCTTTCTGTCCCTCTGAGCTTCCTAGTATCCTATCAGTCATTGAGTATTCCCTTGTTTGTTTGTTTTTCCCAAGTGTATCACCTCACATTTCCTTAACAATTTCCAAATATTGTAGCAGGAAACACATCATCCATAGATTTGGGAACAGTCTTATTCCAGATTCAACATGATGAGATAAGAAAACCTGTCCAATATGTTTAAAGGACTCTCTCTCAAAGCAATCAACAGTGTATAATAATAGAGAAGGAAACATTTTCAGTGATTTGGGCATGCGGGAAATGTTCTGATTATGTCCTGGGCCTTAAAACTGACCACAGGCTATTGGCAACTTTACTGAATACAGATACCATTAAGGGCTTCCTGAGAAAGAATGAATATTTATATTCATGCCCATTCAACTACTGCCTTATACCATTTAATAAATGCCTTGCCTTGTGCCAGCTGCCATTCCAACTTGTCTCCCTTTCATATCCACTAGCACCTAATCACCACATGCAGGACCAGAAACAAGGACAACAGAAACAATAGCACTATAGAGCAGACCAAACCCACACATTTAACTAGGGACACAATGCTCACGAGCTGTCCACATCGAAAAGGTGAGGAGAGGTGTAGCTCCCAGACCAGCAGGGAGGAGGCACTGTGATTGCAATGCTGGAACAACATTAATAATATCTTGTCCAAACAGAAAACACATCTTTCAAAGAAACAGGACGATCTTGATTTTACTGAAAAAGAAGACATTCAGTTGGAAGAAACTATGACATACAACCATTAACAACAGAGACAAGAAAAGAAGATCACATTGAATGAGAAAAGATGGTGACACTTATCCTGGCAGAGTGGAGGAAGTCATTAACCTTCTTCCGACATTGCTGGGCATGTCTCCAGACATCTGAGACTGCAATGACCCAGGTGGCAACCTGACACCAGGCTAGCATTGTTCAGTGTCATGGCCTCCCCTGCTGGCCCTGGTGGAACAGGATGACCTCCAGGTCACTGCCAACAAAGCAGGGCACCAAATTGCCCTTGTCTGCCACTTCTAGAGTAAATATCATGAAGCTCTGGGCTACATTCAAGGCTGAGCTAGATAAGTTCTTAATCAGTTAAGGTAATCAAGGGTTACTGCGAAAAGGCAGGAAAATAGAGTTGAGGATTATCAGATCAGCCATGTTCTCATTGGATAGTGGTCTAGATTTAATGGGCTGAATGGCCTAGGACTGCTCCTATTCCTATGGTATTATGGAGTGTGACTGAGATATTAGTGATTGGTGTCCACATCGCGGCTGTTTTGCAGCAAGCAGCAAGCTGACATCACCAGCTTCAGCAACCTGACTTCCATGGTGCGAATGGTCAAGTCTAACTTGTTCACTACGGCTGGTCAGATCGTAAGCTGAATGTTAACAACTTGAGTCGTGCCAGGATTAATTTGTTTGAGAAGCTACAACCCCCTAAATTAGCAACTGTTTGCTGCCCTGTGAGAGACTCTCCTCACTGTCTGGGTGTACATACAAGATGCTGTTCCTAATGTCAGGATGGGCCTCATCAGACTCCTCAGATGATTCTGCCACAAATCTCACCAAAGCCTACATCAGTCAGGCCCCTATAAGCTCCAGCCCTGTGCTCTGCATATTCCCTGAGTCCCTGAGGTTACAAGAAGTGATACATGGAGAGGAAAATGGAGGAGATCCAAAGCAGATAATGAGGGGATGGGACAAGATTGGGTGGTGTGGAATCTGGGAAAGCAGATAATGAGGGGATGGGACACGATTGGGTGGTGTGGGATCTGGGAAAGCAGATAATGAGCGGATGGGACATGATTGGGTGGTGTGGGATCTGGTGATGGGCAATAAAGAAACCATTCACTGAATTAATTTAAAGAAGGAACCAGGCGTTTCCGCCAAGCTTCTTGCTGGCGGTGAATAAGCCTGTGCAGAAGTGAAGTCACCCTCAGATTGTTAACAAAGCATAAAGGCTCAGCTTTATGGTGCTTTATGAATCATTGTCTGGAGACTATAGGGAAATAGATGGTGACATCTTGCAAAAGTCCAGATTACAGAGGAGGAAGTGCTGGATGTCTTGAAACGCATAAAAATGGATAAATCCTCAAGACCTGATCAGGTGTACCCGAGAACTCTGTGGGAAGCTAGAGAAGTGATTGCTGGGCCTCTTGCTGAGATATTTGTATCATCAATAGTCACAGGTGAGGTGCTGGAAGACTGGAGGTTGGCTAATGTGCCACTGTTTAAGAAGGGTGGTAAGGACAAGCCAGGGAACTATAGACCAGTGAGCCTGACCTCGGTGGTGGGCAAGTTGTTGGAGGGAATCCTGAGGGACAGGATGTACATGTATTTGGAAAGGCAAGGACTGATTAGGGATAGTCAACATGGCTTTGTGCATGGGAAATCATGTCTCACAAACTTGATTACGTTTTTTGAAGAAGTAACAAAGAGGATTAATAAGGCAGAGCAGTAGATGTGATCTATATGGACTTCAGTAAGGCGTTCGACAAGGTTCCCCATGGGAGACTGATTAGCAAGGTTAGATCTCATGGAATACAGGGAGAACTAGCCATTTGGAAACAGAACTGGCTCAAAGGTAGAAGACAGAGGATGGTGGTGGAGGGATGTTTTTCAGACTGGAGGCCTGTGACCAGTGGAGTGCCACAAGGATCGGTCCTGGGCCCTCTACTTTTTGTCATTTACATAAATGAATCGGATGCAAGCATAAGAGGTACAGTTAGTAAGTTTGCAGATGACA
>NC_057736.1:16061528-16087358 GCF_004010195.1 Chiloscyllium plagiosum
AGGTTTATGGTGAGAGGGGAAAGATATAAAAGAGACCTAAGGGGCAACTTTTTCACGCAGAGGGTGGTACATGTATGGAATGAGCTGCCAGAGGAAGTGGTGGAGTCTGCTACAATTGCAACATTTAAGAGGCATTTGGATGGGTATATGAATAGAAAGGGTTTGGAGGGATATGGGCCGGGTGCTGGCAGGTGTGACTAGAATTGCGTTGGGATATCTGGTTGGCATGGACGGGTTGGACCGAAGGGTCTGTTTCCATGCTGTACATCTCTATGACTCTGTGACTGTATGACTCTATAACTCAGCTCTCTCCTGCCACATCAGAATAGCATGTTAAGATCCTGACTCTCGATAAACCACTGTTGCTAAGTTTAAGTGGCCATTTTACCCGTTTGCCTGTCTATTTCCACTCGTGAGCCTAACTTTTTTCTGTCATTTGAGGCCACCTCACTTTCAGGATAAAAAAAATCACACAACACCAGGTTATAGTCTAACAGCTTTATTTGGAAGCACTAGCTTTCTTAGCACTGCTCCTTCACCAGGTGGATGTAGGGCCAGCGCTCCAAAAAGCTAGTGCTTTCAAATAAACCTGTTGGACTATGACCTGTGTTGCGAAATTTTTTAACTTTGTACATCCCAGTCCAACACCGGCATCTCCAAATCATCACTTCCAGTAGGTTGTGATGAGGTTAGTGGCTGGGATCGTTCCTAAGATGGAGGTTCTCGGTGATGTCTGTGCCTGTTAAAGGTGAGGAAAGCTGCTTCCCTCCAAACTGATGGGACACAGCCTGGTTTATGGTCTGTCTGTACTTGGCCTTATTTCTCACAGCCTGCCTTTCACTATAACTTCTTCACAAGTGGTCAACTATCAGAATCAGCTACTTCTTCTCCCATCGGAACTTTAATGTGAGCTCTTGGGTCCCTCTCACCTTTGCTGTTGTCTCCCTACTTCTCAATTAATCTCTTTTCTCTATTCTCCCATTCCTGTCTATCTGTCTGCTTCTGTGCTCTCTTGTGTGACATTTCTTCTTCCCTCCGTGCTCTCTCTCCCCCCCCACTACTCTTTCCTTCTTTTTACCCTCTCTCCCCCCGATTTTTCTTCCTCCCTCCGCACTCTCTCTCTCCCCTAATGTTGTTTCTCGCTCTGTCTGTTTGCTCGCTCTCTCTCATTGCCATTACTCTTTCCCTCACATCACTAGCTTATCTCTCCACGCTTCAGGCTCTCTGCCTTTATTCCTGATGAAGGGCTTTTGCCTGAAACGTCAATTTTGCTGCTCGTCGGATGCTGCCTGAATTGCTGTGCTCTTCCAGCACCACTGATCCAGAATCTGGTTTCCAGCATCTGCAGTCATTGTTTTTACCTCTCTATTTCTCTACCACTATCTCCTCCTCTCCTCTCCCCTGCCTCCCAAACACAATCCCCTCCCCCACCCCTTGTCAGTCAGAGCTGGAATTCCTGCTTAGTCCATCTTCCCCCCCAGATTGACAATATCCTCATTAACCAGCTCCCCAGTTGGTTCTGCCAATCGTCCTGCTGTCATTTCTCTGATCTGATGTCTGCAGGAGAGGAGATGATAATTGTTCATAAAAAAATCACGAGAAATATGGATAACGTGGATAGTTGGAATCTTTTTTCCCAGGGTAGAAATGTCAAATATGAGGGAGCGTAGTTTTAAAGTGAGAGGGGGAAAGTTTAAAGAAGATGTGTGAGGTCAATTTTTTATGCAGAAAGTGGTCGGTGCCTGGAACATGCTGTCAGGGGAGATTATGGAAACAAATACAACAACAACATTGAAGAGGCATTTAGACAGACGCATGACAGGCAGGGAATACAGGGATCTGGATCATGGGCAGACAGACAGGATTAGTCCAGAATGGGCATCATGAGCAACACAGACATGGTGGGCTGAAGGGCCTGTCAGGTGCTGTAGTGTTCTATGTTCTATTTTTAAACATAAATAAATGGTGTGGAAATGAAGATGTACCAATGTGGGTTGGTGAATGATCTGTGAGCGCCCCCAGGAGGCTGTTGTAGATACTACCTGCTTGGTGATGTAAGCATAGCAATGCAATTGATTTCCATGTGAGTTTGGAATGAGCAGATATTCTCCCACAGACCCCATGAGGAATCATTGCTTTGTGATCCTCTCCCCCAAGAACAATGGATTCCTGATCTCCCACCAATCCAGGTCTCCTTGACCAGCCAATCAAGTTGTCACTCTGAGTGTGTTCAGAGCGTGCTCATCAAAAGATGAGATGGAAGCTGCAAGGTTACAACCCCCTGTGTTTATCATTCAGGCCCCATCATCTGCTTAAAATTGTGACACAAACACACAAATATGACAGCAAGATCACTCAGTCCCTCGATCCCGCTCTCCCATTTAATAAGATCATGGCGGGTCTAATTACACCCTCAACATCACAGTCCTGCCAACCCCATGATCGCCAACAGCTTCATTGTTGGTCATTGTTGTGGGAAAGTGGAGAAGCAATTATAATCTTTGATTGGACTCTAAAGGGCCCAAGCTTCCCCACCTTCCAGAATCACTTTGGAGTCTCTGGGAGATTGATCTGTGTGAGTGGGCCAAGTTCAAACACAGTGAGGGTGGGGGTGGGGGTGAGGGTGGAACAGAGAGGGTGAGACCGAGTGAGGGTGAGACTGAGTGAGGTTAGGACCAACACAGAGTGAGGGTGGGACACAGTGTGAGGGTGGGACACAGTGGGTGACACAGTGTGAGGATGCGACACAATGAGGGTGAGACAGAGTGAGGGTGGGACAGTGTGAGGGTGGAAAGGAGTGGGAGTGAGGATGAGGTACGGAGGGTGACACAGGTGAGGGGGGGAGTGAGGGTGGGACACAGTGAGGGTGAGAACAGGGTGGGGGTCACAGATTAAGGGTGAGAGAGAGTGAGGTTGGGACAGAATAAGAATGGACCAGTGTGAAAGGAGGAGTGTGAAAGGGATGTCATTTGATGAAACTTCCATGCATCCATCCAATCAGTGCTGACAGCCCTCCATTGTCTCTGAGAGTAGGCCTGCAGCAACATTCCTCTGGGTACGTACTGATCCTCAGCCGAATCCTCATTGAATAATCACTGAGTCACTGTCTGATCTGGGCACTGTTTAGGCATGGGTTCCATGCCACCCAATCCAACAGTATGTTTTTTTTGTTGCTTTTTTATTTTAGTATAAGATTAGTTTTATTTATTAGCCCCCAGGATATAACACTCATTATTCAGTCTGCTGCAGTTGCATGAAGTAAGGGAGTCTGTAATGCTCCCTTAGAGAGTGGGAGACAGTTCCCTCAGACAGTTATATCTTTCTGGGTTTCTCAAACTGTGAAAATAACCCTGGGCAGATCAGGATCCCATTAAACAGAGGGATGAACATTGGTCTCATGGACAAAACAACAATTTCATGCGGCAATAATTTGTGTTGAGTATTAAAGCCGGAGTTGGGGCTTGTTCTCTAAATGCCAGATGCATAATGAACAATTTGTTTATCTTCTCTTGGCCTCTCGTCCTGGAACAGCTGTCTTAGCAGGTCTATAATCAACCTTCTCTGAGGTGTGCTTAGCGAGGAATGTTTGTTTTTGTGTTTTGTGTTTGCTTAACATGAATTTTTTTGAGACAGTGCACGATATTATGGAAAACCTGTTGTAACCAGTGCCTCACTCAGAGAGCCATTCTCTACGTGTCAGCTTAACCGAGACACAATTCCTCTCTGTCACATGAGACAAAGTAATCGCAGTGATCCATCCCCAGCCTGATCTTCCACATCACTCTCTGTAAACCCCATCTCAACTAAAACTCTACAGATCGTGTCCCAACTCATATTAAATCACATTCACTCTATGCTGGCTGATCAGGTCCCAATACAACATTTTAGAATTCCCAGTTTTGCTTTCAAATTCTATCTATCCCTCTTTCTGCATCCTTCTCTAACACTGTAATGAATTCCTCTAAATCTGTCCTCAAGAGCATTCCTAGCTAAAATTGCTTCACCATTTCTGACTGTGCCTTCAGTTCCAAGTGTCTTCAAGTTTTAGAATTTTCACTCTAAATTTCTCAGGCTCTACCTCACTCTGCTCATTAATGTTCCTCCTTTACCAGGTTTTAACCATTAGTCCTAAAGTCTATTTATGAGTTTTTATGGCATCAAACACTCCCAGGATAGGTCATGTTGAGTTAAATACAAGGTAAGACTTCTGCACACTGTCTAGCAAGCTCTCCCAGGGTAGGTACAGCAGGGTTAAAAACAAGGGGTGGAATTTTAAATGTGTGTGCCTTTCACAGGAGCTACATGTGAAATGGGTGACAGTTCTGCTCTTTCTTTTTGCTGGTTCCCATGCGATTCTAGTTGAAGGTTAAAATAGTCACACCCTGCGTATGTGGTTGGGTGACACTTGGGGGAAGGTCTCCCGTGGTGAAAGCCACTGTCAACTGACAAAGCAGCAAGCACAGGCGGCCTATAAACAGCCTCTTGGACTAACAGAGATGCCCTTCATCACAGCCACAATGTCTCTGCTCAACCCCATTCCTTGTTAACATCAATGACTGGTGGCCTGGTTATATGGAGAATTGAAATTTCACTTGAAACATTTCACATTACATTACTTTCACTTTACTCATGAGTATGTCATTAATATTTGTCAAGACTGGCTTAGTCAGAGAGTTAAATACACTGCCACACCTTATGGTTGCCACACATTGATAGTTACAGGAAGTCGGCGAAAGTGAGGACTGCAGACGCTGGAGATTAGAGTCGAGAGTGTGGTGCTGGAAAAGCACAGCAGGTCAGGCAGCATCCGAGGAGCAGGAAAATCGATGTTTCGGGCAAAAGCCCTTCATCAACAATGGATGCAGGAAGTGGCAGGGACAGAGATGACAGGCTCGAGCTAGTGCTGCACCTAGCTTGGAATTAAGCTCAGACCCTGACTACTGACTCGAATAGAACAGCCACAGCCCTTCCCAGAGTGTTCTCGGCATCCTAAAGACCTTGCCCCTAGTTATTGGGCCTTGGTGTACCCCGCTCTCCCGGGCTCTGGTTACAGGGGAGTTAGTTATATTTCTTTTCACTTGTATCCCTCTTCACTAAATGTTCATGTTATGATTCCGTGCTGTACTCACCACTCTGTGGAACATGGTTACTCTTTCAGATTGTAAAGGTCATGGGTCTGTGATCACTCACAGAGAGATGATTGAAATGTTGTAGCTGAACTCAAAACCCTGAAAGGACTTTGCCAGCCAAGACTCTTAAATGGATTTCCAAGTGGACAATACTGGCATTGACCTTTCAGCAGCAGATATAATTGTACAGAGAGTAGGAAGTGTCAGTCGCTCAGTCCCTTGTGTCTGTCCATTCAATTCAATCCTGGCTGATTTGTTCCTTAACTACACCCACTTGCCTTGGTTCAATAACACTCAAATTGTTACCTCACAAAAATCTATCGTTTATCACATTTTCAATTCACTGCCAGGCCTCAGATGATATTTGAGAGAAAGTTTCAGATTGTGTGGGAATGAGTGTTCCCTGATTGTCAAGGTATGATGCCCTTTCTGATTCCCCCACTACACCAAGGGAATAGACTCTGTCTGCTTACTCTTTCAAATCCTTTAATCATTTTAAATATTTCAATTGGATCATTCTATAATCTTCTAAGCTCAAAGAATAATAAATCTAGTCTATGCAACCGGTTCTCATAATTTAACCCTTTTAGCCTCAGTATCAGTCTGGTAAATCTGCACTGTACTCCTTTCAAACCAACATATCCTTCCTGTTGGTTGATGGCAACACCTGAATGGAATACTCTGCATGGGGTTGTAGATGACTACATCATCGATCTCCTTTACATGGATGCAATGATGGATATACTAGTTCAGTTTGAACCTGCCAAGTATTCGGTAAGTTGCACAGAATCACACTCCTGAACTCAACATCCTGGTGGATCCCATTTGGGAATATCAGTCCATGGGTGTACCTGCCAAACATTCACAGGCACGCAGCTAATGCTTTACTGCCTGTTGAAATAAACAGGCAGAAGATCACTATGTGTGTGAAATTTTCTGATGCACACTTACTGCTGTAGCGAGAGTGTGATGCATGGTCATAGTTACTGTCTGTCAGATGAGACTTTAACCAGCTTCTTGTCTGCTCTCAAAAAGTGGTTATAGAAATTCCCATGGGACTTTGTGAGAAAGGACAGGCGAGTGCTACAAAGTATCCGGGCAACAATTGTCCCTCCGCCATCATTTAAAACAGATTGTCTAGAGGGAGCTTGCTGTGTACAAATTGGCTGCTGTGTTGCCTACATTAAACCAATGACTGCACCACAAAGGGACTTCAGTGCCCATAAAGGAGGTCATACCTGGCATTGGATAAATGTCTTTCTTTTCTTCTTTCTTTCTATTTATTTAATTGTATTAGTGGGCGCTTGCTGTGTACAAACTGGTTATCAGGCTTGCTTAATAAAAGTGACTACATGTCAAAAATACTCCATTAGCTCTGGGCATTTTTTTTAACGTCCTGAGCTATGATTCCTCTCCTTTTTCCTGCCACTGTGAGAATGCCTGAGCTCAGTGTGTGGTAGGGATTTCCGGACAGTGAAGTGTGTGGGCAAAGAAGTGGCAGAGAGAATACAATGTAGGAAACTGTAAGGTTATACACTTTGGTAGGAAGAAGAGGCTCAGACTATTTTCTAAATGGGGAAAGGCTTCAGAAATGGGGTGGCATGGTGGCTCAGTGGTTAGCACTGCTTCCTCACAGCACCAGGGTCCCAGGTTAGATTCCAGCCTCGGGCGACTGTCTGTGTGGAGTTTGCACGTTCTCCCCGTCTCTGCGTGGGTTTCCTCCCGCAGTCCAAAGACGTGCAGGTCAGGTGAATTGGCCATGTTAAATTGCCCATAGTGTCAGGTGCATTAGTCAGAGGTAAATGGGTCTGGGTGGGTTACTCTTCAGAGGGTTGGTGTGGACTGGTTGGACCAAAGGGCCTGTTTCCACACTGTAGGGAATGTAATCTAATCTAATCTTAAAAAAAAATCTGAAGCACAAAGGTAATTGGGTGTCCTAGTTCAGGATTCTCTTAAGGTTAACATGTGCAGGTTCAGTTGGCAGTTAGGAAGGCAAATTCAACACTACCATTCATTTCAAGAGGGCTAGAGTACAAGAGCAGGATTGTATAAGGTTCTGATCTGACCGTATATTATGAGCAGTTTTGGGTCCCGTATCTAGGGAAGGATATGCTGGCATTAGAGGAAACCAGAAGAAGTTTACAAGAATGATCCTGGGGATGAAGGGCTTGTCATGTGAGGACCGGTTGAGGACTGTGCGTCTGTAGTCAATGTAGTTTACAAGGATGAGAGGGGTCTAATTGAAACTTAACAGAATCCTGAGGGGCCTGGATAGAGTGAAAAAGATGTTTCCACTGGTAGAAGACACGGGGACCCAAGTGCACAGCCTCAGAGTGTAGGAACGATCCTTTAGAACTGAGGTGAGGAGGAATTTCATCAGCTAGAGGGTGGTGAATCTGTGGAACTCATTGCCGCAGAAGGCTGTAGAGGCCAAGTCATTGAGCACATTTAAGACAGAGATAGATAGGTTCTTGATGAGTAAGGGGATGGAGGGTCACAGGGAGAATGGCGTTGAGAAACATTGAGCAGACTCAAGGGCTGAATGGCCTAATACTGCTCCTATATCATATGGTCTTACTGGAACTGGAACTCAATGCACAGGGAAATGTGGATGTAGGATGTGTGCGGTCCCTCCATGCAGCTCAAAGGGAACATAGGTCAGGAGGATATGAAAGATGCCAAACAAAAGGAAGGTTTTTCTTCCTGAAGGCAGAATATAAGTAAATGTTTTAGTCATTATTGTTTTTGTTTTTGTTGTTAATGAGGAGAAAGAAGAGGAGAAATGTTTATTCTAGCCACTCCTTTAATCATCTGAGGGAAAGTTCAGCATGAACGCTCCCTGATCCCCAAGGTAATGAAGTCAGAGACCTGCAGTGTACTCCATCCCCTGTCTTCATTCAATTCTGACAGCCAGGAACACAACAGTCTGATGTTCCTACTCCATAGCTCTGCAACAATATCTGACCAATATCATCTTCCCAGCAGGGAGATGAACTCAGAAAACAGCTATATAGAAATGCAAGCCTTCTTTCCTTTCTTGTTTTAAATCATAGCTTTCTTTAATTGCAGCTTCTTTAATGTTTATTCTTAAATTGTAACTTTTTAAAATTCTTTCAGTGTAGCTTCCTGACAATGAGGGATTGTGTACTTGCTCCTTCTGCCTCAATTTCAGGCGTGGAGCATCAGCGGACGGAATAATGAAATTTGATGATATCTATCAAAGGCAAATTGCAGCAATACTTAGAATGTGAAACATTTGCAGGGAAAGAGCTGGGGGAGCAGGACTAGTTAGATAACTCTTCCAAAGAGCCAGCAGAGGCAGAGTTGAGCCAAATGAACTCTTGCTGTGCTCTACAATACTGTGCTGGGCACATTTACTCACATGTTTGTTGTTTGATGTATTTGTTGGTGGTGTAATCACATGCATTGTGTAAAGAAACTTAATAGAGGGAATAGAGATATTACTGTACACAATGTAGCAAAGCAAAATTGGAATAATGGATGGTTAATGTGGGTGTAAGCTGGTTGTTCAAGTTGAATCATAAGTGCAGAACTAGTGAATGCAAGCATCAACCATGAATAGAAGTTTCTTTCTTCTGCTAAGGAGAGATTTGTGGGCTAGACTTTCAATAAAAGCACCTCACATTAAAGTAATTAACAACAACTAACATTTATACAACATGTCTAAGGCAAGGAAACATCTCGCTTTCACTGAAGTATAATTTTTAAAAATGTGACATTGAATCATAAAAGAAGATATTAGAATAGGTTGCCAAAACATAGACATTAAAGTAGATTTTAAGAAGCATCTCAAGAGAGTTAGAGAATCAAGGGTTTAGAAAGGGGATTCAAGAGCTTAAGGCCTAGTCTGTTGAAGGCACAACTCCAATAGTGGATAGTGGGAATCAGGGATGCTAAAGATGTCAGAGTTGGAGGGTGCAGAGAGGATTGGAGGGGTTACAGATGTGGGGAAATGTAAGAACAAGGAGGGGTTTAAATATGAAGATGAAATTGTTAATATTAAGATGTTGCCAGACAGGAGCCAATATAATTCAGTGAGTATAGTCATGATAGCTGGGAGGAACTTGGAGAAAAATGAAACATTTTTAAGATCTTTAACTCTGTTGTGTTGCACAAGCGGTTAAACCCGACAAATGTGCCTAGTTTACTTTTATACATTTTTTTTTGTCCGAGAGCTATTATTTAATTCAAAACAAACATAATGTCAGAACTATACAAATATTTATTTGATTAATAGATTCTTTAAAGTTTGACATGGTTTTTATATATTTTTATTGGTCACTTTATGAAAGTATTTATTACACAGAATTTTCCGACTTGAGGAATCCATCTGCAGACTTCAGAAAAACATATCAAGCCAGAAAACTTCTTTGGATGTTGAAAATGAGAATAAAATCACTTTGCTGGAAGTGAAAGTTAATAACAGAGGCAACAAGGTGACTGGAACTCCAATGAATAACTGGGCCAATGGTCTATCTGCTGAACTGATATGCTTTAAGAATTATAAAGGAACAAAGGAATGATGAAGCAGGAAGTTGGGTGAACTTGAATCATGCCAGCTACAGGAAGGAGAACATAAGAGTTCGTGGTGGAGAAGGAATCTATTGGTTAGTTAACAGGAAGCAGAACGAGAGATAAATGGGTCATTTTCAGGTTGGCGAGCTGCAACTAGTTGAGTACCAAATGGAGCAGTGCTGGAGCATGGACTATTTATAATCTTTGTCAATGACATGCATGAAAGGACTGAATGTATGTTAGTTTAATTCACCTGAGGTAGATGGGAAAGTATATTGACAAGAGGGCATCAGAGTTCACAAAGGAAAACAAGATAGATAAGTGAGTGGGCAAAAAATTGGCAGATGAAGACTAATGTGGAAAGATGTGAAGTTGTCCACATTGGCAGGATGAGTTGAAAAACATTGTATTATGTGAAATGAGAGAGACTGTAGACTGTAGAAGGATTTAGGTGCCTTGGTATATGAATCACAAGTGGTTAAGAAGGCAAAAAAAGGCAAAAATATTGGAACATAAAAGTAGAGAAATTTTACTGGACCTGTACAAGGGCCACATTTTGAGAATGCAGAAAGTTTTGATTTTCTGATTTGAAAAATAAAACTTTGATTTATGTTAGAAGCAGTTCAGAGAAGATTCACTTTCCTCATTCCTGGATTGAAGGGTTTATCTTATAAAGAAAGGTTGACCAGATTTTACCTTAATTTTTTGGAATTTAGAATGGAGTTGATTTTACTGAAATACAGATGTTGTGAAACTTGAAAGGGTTCAGAAAAGATTTACAAGGATGTTGCCAGGGTTGGAGGATTTGAGCGACAGGGAGAGGCTGAACAGGCTGGGGCTGTTTTCCCTGGAGTGTCGGAGGCTGCGGAGTGAACTTATAGAGGTTTACAAAATTATGAGGGGCATGGATAGGATAAATAGACAAAGTCTTTTCCCTGGGGTGGGGGAGTCCAGAACTAGAGGGCATAGGTTTAGGATGAGAGGGGAAAGATATAAAAGAGACCTAAGGAGCAACTGTTTCACGCAGAGGGTGGTGTGTGTATGGAATGAGCTGCCAGAGGAAGTGGTGGAGGCTGGTACAATTACAACATTTAAAAGGCATTTGGATGGTATATGAATAGGAAGGGTTTAGAAAGATATGGGCCAAGTGCTGGCAGGTGGGACTAGATTGGTTTGGGATATCTGGTCGGCATAGAAGGGTTGGACCGAAGGGTCTATTTATGTGCTGTACATCTGATTAGATTATTTACAGTGTGGAAACAGGCCCTTCGGCCCAACAAGTTCACACTGACCCACCGAAGCGCAACCCACCCAGACCCATTCCCCTACATTTATCCCTTCACCTAACACTACGGGCAATTTAGCATGGCCAATTCACCTAACGTGCACATTTTTGGACTGTGGGAGGAAACCGGAGCACCTGGAGGAAACCCACACAGTCACAGGGAGAACGTGCAAACTCCACACAGACAGTCGCCCAACACAGGAATTGAACCCGGGTCTCTGGCGCTGTGAGGCAGCAGTGCTATCCACTGTGCCACCGTGCCGCCCACTCTATGACTTTATGACTCCATAACTGGGTGGTGTGGCTGCTGGAAAGATGTTACTTCTTGTGAGGGAGACTGAAACTAGAGGCTTAAAATAAGAGGTCTTCTTTTCAGAAGGAGATGAGAGTTTTTTTTTCCTTAGAAAGTTGTTAATCTGGGAATTTTCTTCCTCAGTAAACAGTTGTGGCTGGATAATTGAATTTAAGGCTGGGTTTGTTGGATTTTTGATGGTCGAGGGAGTTAAGGGTGACAGGGATCAGACAGGTAAGTGGACTTGTGAACCACAATCACAGAAGTATTGCAACACGGAAGGAGGTAATTTGGCCCAACGCGTCTGCTACAGCTCTCCAAGTGAGCATTATATAATGTTTTCCTGTCTTTTCCCCATAATGCTGACACGTTGTTTCTATTTAAATAGTCGTCCAATGGCCTCTGAAAGCCACAACTGAACCTGCCTCTTTCAACTTCCAAGCAGTGCACTTTAGACTCAATCTACTTATTGTGTGTATTTTGTTTTCTGGCTTCTTTTGCAAAATCTGTGCCCATTGTTTCTTGATCCTTTTAATAGCAGGCTGATTTCTCCCAATCTACACTATCCAGTCCTCTCATGATTTTAAAAATGCTGATCCGATCTCTTAGCCTCTTGTCTCCAATATAATGCTGTTGCTCTTTTACTCTCTGCCCCTTTAAGAAAGCCCAAATATTTTATATTTTATGAACTGCTGTCTCCACCCATGCTGTCACCATCAATAATTTGCATAAATATATACCCGGGTCCCTCTCCTGTTGCATTCTCTAAAGAATTGTGCCCCTCATATTTTCTTATCAATCCATATTCTGCTTAACAAAATGCATCATCTCTCACTTCTGTGCGTTGAACCTAATCTGAAACTTATTCGCCCACTCAATCATTTATGTTATTTTGAATTTCTAAACTATCATAGATTATACAGCACAGAAACAAACCCTTCGGTCCAACCAGTCCATGCCGACCATGTTCCCAAACTAAACTAGTCCCACTTGCCTGCGCTCGGCCTACATCCCTCCAAGCCTTTCCTATTCATGTACTTTTCCACATGCCCTTTAAACATTGTAACTGTACCTGCATCCACCACTTCCTCTGGCAGTTCATTTCACACCATGCTGTACATCTCTATGACACTCACCACACTCTGCGTTAAAATGTTGCTCCTTATGTTCTTTTAAAATCTTTCTTCTCTCGCCTTACAAATATGCCTCCCCCCAGTTTTGAACTCCTCCACTTTAGGGCAATGACCTTTGCTGTTCACCTTATCTATGCCCCTCATGATCTTATAAACTTCCGTAAGATCATTACTCAACCTCCCAAGCTCCAATGAAAAAATCTCAGCCTATCCAGCCTATTTTTATAACGCAAACCCTCCGTGCCCGGCAACATCCTGGTAAATGTTTTCCGAACCTTCTCCAGTTTAATAGTACCCTTCCTAAAACAGGGCAACCACAACTTCACACAGTCTTTAGCACAGTTTGTAATAGTTATCAACTTTGTATTTCTTCAAATTTTGAAATTGTCCCTTGCATGTCAAAATCTAGATCATTAACATCCATCAGGAAAAACAAAGGTGCCCTAGGGAACTCCACTACAAACCATCCTCCAGCCCAACAAATATCCATTGACCATTACTGTCTCCTATCACTCAGCCAGATCAACCAGGTTAGTCACAATCTTATCAAGTGAATGGAACAAGTTTGAAATGGCCTAGTCCTGCTCCTAAGTGCTGCGTTCCAATAAATAAGGAGAAAGGATGAATGATTGGATTAAGTGAAGGAGAAAGGAGACTAAAAAAGGTGTAAGAAGATTAAACAATTGATACAACAACAGGTTTTATTTTTTCTATGCTATATTCATAAAGCACCTTTAATCTAATGAAATGTCCCAAAGCCCTTCACTGGAACACAACAAAGCAGAGTTGACACCAAGCTCTGCAGGGAGATTTTATGTTAAATGACCAAAAGCTTGGTCAAAGAGGTAGCTTTAAGGAGCGTCTTAAAGATGGAGAGGAAGCGTGCTGTAGCAAGGAAATTCCAAAGGTCGGGGTCTTGGCAACTTGAGGGACAGATTCTGAAATTGTAAGCAGGAATGTGTGCGTGGCCGAATTATATGTGTACACATATTTCAGCGGACTTTACAATTGTTAAAAAGTATGACCTCACCTGTCTGTGGCAAGTTTAACGGGCCATTGATGTGACAATCCAGCAAACTCTTATCAATGTAAGGATGCAAAGAGTGAGATGCCTTTTTGTGAAGCAAGGCACAGAATGACGTAAATTGGCCAGCATGTTTTGCATATTTGCAACTCTTAAACCTCTCATATCTCTTGAGATGAATACCATTTCAACCACTGAACTGGATGGAATGATTTGCTCATTAATAAAAATGTACATTGTCAAGAGATTGTTAATTTTCAGAAATTGATGTTTGACCATTTGATTTTGAGTGTTTTTAAAAAAATAATGAAAGTATTTTAATATTAAGGGCAGCACGGTGGCACAGTGGTTAGCACTGCTGCCTCACAGCACCAGGGTCCCAGGTTCAATTCCAGCCTTGGGTGACTGTCTGTGTGGAGTTTGTACATTCTCCCTGTGTCTGCGTGGGTTTCCTCTGGGTGCTCTGGTTTCCTGCCACATCCAAAGATGTGCCGGTCAGGTGAATTGGCCATGTTATTTGCCCATAGTGTTAGGTGCATTAGTCAGAGGGGGTTGGGTTACTCTTCGGAGGGTTGGTGTGGACTGGTTGGGCCGAAGGGCCTGTTTCCACACTGTAGGGAATTTTTTTTTAAAATTAATTACTTGTATGATTGCAGCATAAGCCTAAAATCAGCACAACTGTGCAGCATTCACACCACAAAGAGGAACGTATGGTTTTATTTAATTTATGTCAGTGGCAATCTTCAAGAATTAACTAGACAGAGAGAAAACACTGACTACCATTTGACACTGCAAATGAACAACAAAAAAAACTGAAAATATAATCTTTTGCTTGTGATGTGAAATGTTGGTCTGACTGATTTTCACTAAAAAACATTGCTTTCACGTCCTGAAGCGTTTGCAGAAATGTTTTTGCAATTAGTCACTGTCTATTTCTGTACATCTCACCTGTATTTATAGAGCTTCGGGTTGATTCAGGGCATGGCTGTTCTCCAAAGCTGCACATTTATTTTGTTCACTTTTTTTAAAAAAAATTGCATTTCATCTGATTGGTTTTTATAGATAACTTTCAACTTCATTATAATGTCCATTTTCTGGCCTGTTTATGCTCTCACTCACCAATGATTTTCCTTTCATGAATGAAAGGGAGAATTCAATTTCACCTCGGGACCTGTATGTGGAAGTGACTGTCCGGGATTTCCATTTCAAACCGTCTTCATGTCTTCTCAAGAAATCTTGGCATAGAAGATAAATGCATCTTTGTCAGCTTTGTCTACATACAGAGTACTAGCTTAAAGAAAGATCTAATGGACAACAGTGTATTAGACACAAAGCAAACACTGCAACATAATGTCATGACATTAGTGCATGGTGATGCATATTGTTTTCCCACACTTCTTGTCTGTGGGTTTCTCATTCTTCTGATTCCAAGAATGATTTGGATGGACCTGTCCTGTCATCATGTCAAAGACAGCCTGAGTTGACCTTCTTCCTTTCTACTCAATTTGCTTCCTTGCTGCCTGGACTGTGGGAGACAATGACCTAGTGGTATTATTGTTGGATTGTTAATCCAGAGACCCAGGTAATATTCTGGTTCAAATATCCAGCTTCAAATCCTACCATGTCAGATGGTCAAATTTAAATTCAATAAAACTCTGGAACGAAGAGACTGATGGTGACCATGACACCAGTGTTGATTGTTGGGAAAACCCCACCTGGTTCACTAATGTCCTTTAGGGAAGGAAACTGCCATCCTTACCTGATCTGGCCTACATGTGACTCTAGACTGACGCCAATGTGGTTGAGTCTTAACTGCCGTCTGGGATGGGTAATAAATGCTCCTTGTCCTGTCAACAATGTTTTTAAAATGACACAGCCAAGTGACGGGGAGGGGAGATTGTGGCTATGATCTGTCTCACTTGTGTCTATGTGTGCCTGTGTGATAGCTTTCTTACAGAATCTTGCAACTTGGCCATTTGGCCCATTAAGCCTATGCCAACACTTTAAAATTGTTGCTATCCCTCATGGAATCAGAGAATGGTGTCGTAAAGAAGATGGCCAATCAGAGCATCCAGCCTATGCTGACTCATTGATAGAGCTATCCACTTTATCCTGTTCATTTGCTCACCCCTCTGAATCTTGGAGATGTTTTTTTGGCCTCAAACACTTACCCAATCCTCTCGGTAGAGTCACTGTTGAATCGACTTTTGCCAAGATCTCAGGCAAGATTTCAACAATTTGCTGCATTAAAAAATAGGCTTCCTCATGTCGCCAATCACTGTATCTAATCACAGCAGTTTATTCCAGAAATGCTTTACTCTGCATCATAGATCTCATGAGAATTTCTCTCAGAGCATGGCTGCAGGCTGCTGCTTCTAGCAGACCATTGCCTTCCTTCCAACTGGGAATCAGGACTCAAAGCTGAACAAACAGGACTTGGGTCAAATTCCATTTTTTGTTTTAAGTGTGACACTATTTAAGATGCTAATGCTAGGTCAGACATAGATTGATAAATGAGCTTTAAAGGAAGCTAAATTAAAATAACTCTTTGTTCTGTTTGTCTGATTGTAAAAGGAAGAGATCAGGAGGCCATAGGTTTAAAGTGATCTGCAAATGAAGCAATAGTGAAGTGAGTACCGAGGGCATGGAATGCACTGCCTGTGAATGCGGTGGTGGCAGTTTCAATTAAGACATTAGGTATTTCCTAATCAGCCTGTTCAGAGATGTTAGGACACATCTCTGGAGCAGGAGGGACTTGAACCTGGACCTCCTCATCCAGAGATAATTGCGCTACTATTGGCTATTTGGATAAAAGTGAAGTGCAAGGGTAAGTGGGAAAATGCAGGTGATTGGCATGGGCTAATGATGCTCTTTTAATGAGCTGGTGCACGCAGGATGGGCTGAATAGCTTTAATTCTGTGATAATGTTTGCCAATCTGAAACTGAAACTAGAGCGATATCTGAGAAGATCTTTTCATCAAAAGCAGTGTGCTTTTCTAATTTTCCGCTATTGACTAAATTGACTAAGTTATGTCTTGTTATAAGGTGATGCATTTTGGTAAGACAAACCAAGGCAGGACTTGCACAGTTAATGGCAGTGCCCTGGGGAGGGGATTGGTGATTGAACAGAGAGACCTAAGGGTTCAGGTACATAGTTCCTTAAAAATGGAATCACAGGCTGACAGGATGGTAAAGAAAGCATTTGGTATGTTTGCCTTTATTGGTCAGTGCATCGAGTGTAGGAGTTGGGATGTCAGACTGTTTCTCTGTACTTTTTATCTCCATTTTATAATTTATTCCTAAATCTACAATGATGGACATTTTGTTTTTTACTTCTCTATTTTTCCATGGATTGCAACTGAAAGAGCTATACCTAGGGACTTTTGTACGTAAGATGATGCCATAAGCAGCAACTTGCACACTTTTCAATGTACCCATTTGAGTATTTGTGACAATAAAGCTAATTGTAATTCTAATTCATGTTGTGGCTGTATAGGACATTGATGAGGCCACTTTTCGAATGTTGTGCGCAGTTCTTGTCACCCTGCCTTGGAAGGATATTATTAAATTAGAAAGGGTGCAGAAAAGATTTACAGGGATGTTACTGGGACTGGATTGTTTGAGTTATAAGGAGAGGTTGGATAGGCTGAGAATATTTTCCCTGGAGCATAGGCGGTTGAGAGGTGATTTTATAGAGGTTTATAAAATCATGAGGGGTGTAGGTAAGTTGAATAGCAAAGTTCTTTTCCCCAGGGTGATGGAGTTCAAAACTAGGGGGCATTTTTTAAGGTGAGAGGGGAAGGATTTAAAAGGGACCTGAGGGGCAATTTTTTCACAGAAGGTGGTGCATGTATGGAATGAGCTGCCAGAGGAAGTGTTGGGTGCAGATACAGTTACAACATTTAGAAGACATTTCAGCAGGTACATGAATAAGAAACGCTTTGAGGGATAAGGACAAATGAAGGCAGATGGGACTAGTTTAGTTTGGGAAACCTGGTTGGTATGGATGAGTTGGACTGAATGGTCTGTTTCTGTGCTGTATGACTCTATGAAGCATTTACTTCAGTTCTAGCCATTCTCACCTCCAGATCAGAGGCTCTGGGTTCAAACACCATTCCAGTCAACCTTAGGATGTGAAAACTGGAGCACTAACTCGGAATTCTGTTTGAATATCCCAAAGGGATTCTCCCATCCAATGGATGTGGGTCACCCGTTGCTCTTCCTCATCCAATAGGTTTGGGAACACATCAAGCTGTCTCACTGTATGGACAGTAATTCTCCCCTGCAGCAAGTAGAAAGATAGTTACAACCAAAAAGGGGCCATTCAGGTCATGTAAATCAGATGTTTTACTCAATGATCAAAAGCAGGAGTGTGTGTTCTCAAAATCAACAACCTGCTAACATATGGGGCATAGCACTCCCTCAAAATCCCACTTCAGCATTCAACAGTGGAGGTTTACAATGTGAATTTGAAATGGAAATGTTCTATTCCTGTGGAAGAAATGATTGGTAATTCTGGCTGAGGTAAATAATGACCATTTTGAAGAAGAGCAGCAAAGTTCTCCCTGATGTCCTGGTCAATATGTATCTATTGACATCACAAAGACAGTTAACGTGTCAATGGTCATGTCCCTGTTTGTAGGGTTGCTCTGTGTATATTGGACTGGGGTGGACAAAGTCAAAAATCACATGACACCAGGTTATAGTCCACGAGGAAGGAACGGGTGCTCCAAAAGCTTGCAGTTTCAAAAAAACGTGTTGGACTATAACCCAGTGTCGTGTGATTTTTTTTTACTCTGGGTATATTGGCTGCCTCATTACAACATCATTTCACTGCAAGAGTAGCAGGTACTTCCTTGACTATAAAGTGCTCTGGGGCCTCCTGAGGTCAGGAAGGATGCTGTTTGAAGAAAAGGTTGTTTGTTCAATGAATTAAATTCAGAGCCTTAATGTTCCCAATCATTTCTTCTGGATGGATATAGTGCAGCAGCCCCATCTGCTGGCTGCTCTTAGATTAACACCATTCCCTGGTTTGATGCCACATCTATCGACCTCTGTGCAGTCCAAAACACAACATTGATGCTCAAAGGGATGGAGACAGGAGAAGTGGGGGTTTGGGGGGTGGAGGATGGGGTAAGTGTGTGGTTAGAACAAGATTCCAAATATAATAGTTAAGAAGGAAGAGATTGTAAAGCTTTAGGCAAAGGAATCTACTTCATAGCACCATTGCATTGATCCTTCTGGTACATCTTCCCTCTCTGTAGAGCAGTCAATTCAGTCTCATTCTCCTGCTCTTTTCCTGTTTCACTGTAAACATTTCCCTCAAGTGGCCATTTTAATTCCTCTTGAAACCATTGATTGCTTTTGGCTGAACTGCCATTATAGGCAGAGAGTTCCAGATCATTACCACTCGTTGTGCGAAAGTGTTCTTCATCACTGCATCCCAGCAATTCTTGCCAAATACTTTCAATCTATGTCTTTAAGTCTTTGAACCAAAACTCGCTGCTGCAGTTTCTCTTTGTCATTCTTTCCTAAACCTGTCATAATCTTGTCCACCGCCAGCTTCTTCAACCTAACCACGTAACGAAAATCCCTCATTCTTTCTTACCCACTCATGGGATGTGGGCATCGCTGGCTGGGCTGCCATTTGTTGCTAGTCTCTAATTGCCCTGCAGTTGATGATGGTGAACTGCTGCCTATGACAGTACCTATGGTGCAAGGTCACCCAGGATAATGTTAAGGAGTGAGTTCCAGGATTCTGCTCTTGCAATGATGAAGGAGCAGCAATATAGTTCTGGGGCAGGATAGCATGTGATTGGGTGGGAACCGTGCAGTGGTGACTCCCATGTGTCTGCGGCCCTTTTCCGTCTAGATGGTAGAGGTCATGGCTTTGGAAGATGCTGTCGCAGGAGCCTTGGTGAGTTGTCGCACTGCATCCTGTCAATGGTCCACTCTGCTGACACTCTGGGCTGGGGGGCTAGAGGCAGTGAGTGGTGATGGATCCTTTGCCCTGGATGGTGTGAAGCTTCTTGACGATTGCTGGAACTGAACACA
Source organism: Chiloscyllium plagiosum (assembly GCF_004010195.1). Lineage (NCBI taxonomy): Eukaryota > Metazoa > Chordata > Chondrichthyes > Orectolobiformes > Hemiscylliidae > Chiloscyllium > Chiloscyllium plagiosum. The sequence continues at coordinate 16,080,982 of NC_057736.1, forward strand.
TCAAGGAAAATAGATAGATTTCATCAATACCTGAGTTATTCCTTGTAGGTGGTGGACAGGCTTTGGGGAGTCAGGAAATACATTCCTCAATGCAGAATTCTTAGCCTTGGCTGGTCCAGTTCTGTTTCTGGTCAATGGTAAACCCCAGGATGTTGATAATGGGGAATTCAATATCGGTGATGGTATGAAATGTCAAGAGGAGAAGGATAGATTCTCTTTTGATGGTGAAGATCATTGCCTGGCACTTGTGCGGTGAAAATACTACTTATCAGTTATCATCCAGAAAGTTGGATTTTGTCCATGTCTTGCTACATGTGAACATGGACTGCTCAGTTTCTGAGGAGCTGTGAATGGTGCTGACCTTTATCTTTGACCTGAATAACCCTTTAAAATACTATTCCTGTGGTATCTAAATGTAATATAAATGAGGTATGCAAAGTCTGTTCACTTGAAGCAACCTGATGGTTTATTTTCAGCTAAACTGACAGGACAAGAGTCAGCTCCATCCAAAACCTGGCCCTTGAGTGCCACAATGTAGAGATCCTGTCCCCTGTCATGTGACAACCGCCAAGTATTTGGCTTATTGCATGTTGACCTCTTGAAGGGACACCTCTTCAAAGATGGTAACACAGCATCGTTGGCTTCCTTTACTATCACATATCTACTTACCACAACCTTGAATCATATAAAGATCCACAACCATCTAGGGAAGAGAATTCCACGATCATAACATTTGAAAGAGAAGTAAAAGTCTCCTGATGTTTCGATCCCAGCTGTTGTAACACTGAACAAGTGAAATCCTGGACTGAAATCGAGCTTGATAGATCATATTTGCTTTCCTCTTGGTTTTAATGAGGTTATTTTTCACTGAAACACAAACACACAATGTTGCAGATTTGAATTTAATAATGAACGTCTATTACACACAAAAAGAATAGAATACACCAAAGTATTTACATATGTTAAAGATTTCGAAACATACAGTAGAAATTGGGGCAGTATGGTAGCTCAGTGATTAGAGCTGAAAATGTGTTGCTGGAAAAGCGCAGCAGGTCAGGCAGCATCCAAGGAACAGGAGAATCGATGTTTCGGACATAAGCCCTTCTTGGCTCAGTGATTAGCACTGCTACCTCACAGTGCAGGGACCCAAGTTTGACTCCACTCCTGGGTGACTGTGTGGAGTTTGTACATATTCCTTGCGTCTGCGTGGGTTTCATCCGGGTGCTCTTGTTTCCCTCCCAGAATCCAAAAATATGCAGGTTAGGTGGATTGACAATGGGAAATATGGGTTTCTAGGGTGGGTCTGGGTGGGATGTTCTTCAGACAGTTGGTTTGGGCTGGATGAGCCACACTATAGGAATTCTACAAAATGCAATCTCATTAATCCCAAAGGTTTTTCATTGCAATAATCAATCACTAGAGGAAAGTACCTTTCTCTATTCCACATCAGGCCTTACTTTGCTGTGGTTTCAATTCCTAGATATGAGAGTCTGATAATCTCTTCTTTGTTTTGTTATCTAACTAGGTTTAGACTTTCTCAGCTTCACATAATCTCTTTAGAAATTTAAACAAACACTTCTGGTCTGGAATTTTTAAACTAAACTCTTTACAGTTAGCTTTGTTTAACAATTCTAAGCTATGTTTTCCCTTTCTCAGGAGCAATTGTTTTATACATCAATGTCAGTTAAAAACCCTGCCGAACAGCACAAACCTAAACTAAAACAATGCAATTTCTTTGAAGCTATAGGTGTTTATTCTAATCAAACTAAAAAAAAATCCATCCTTGGAGTGTCTAATGCACAATGTTTTAACCTTGTTCACTTGTAAAGTTCTCCGAATGTAACCAAAAACCCATTGCTCTCTGGGGAGTCTCTCCCACGCTGTGTTTTAAAGGAAGTCACTATGGCTACAGAACTGGTTACAAGTTAATCATGAAACCTTTTCAGACAAATTGAAAATTTCAAGTAATACAATCGCAAAACTAAATGAAATATATATATATATAAATCACAGATCTTACATTACACTGTTCCCTGTATTATAGTGCAGAGAATATAAAGGAAGATGGGAAACCAGTGAAACCATGTTTAAACAATGAGCTAAGTTAAATGGAGATTGGAACTCCTGAGGATGAGAAATTGTTATTTACAGAGTTTGACGGAATAAAAATTTCTGGAAAATGAGCATTTTGAAAGGGAGATTATTTACTTTTTTTAATCACTTGTGGGATGTGGACATTGCTGGCTTGGCCAGCATTAATTGCATGTCCCTATCTGCTATTGAGAAGGTGGTGATGAGCTGCCTTCTTGAAGTGCTGCAATCCACGTACTATAGATAGACCCGTAATGGATCTTGACCTAAATACAGATAGAACACAATGAGATGTGTGAGCAACAAGAGAAATCAGAGGAGTAATGGAAGAGACCAATGTGTGATTTTGGGGTGAAGGCCACATTATCAATGGAGGATGTTGCAGAGTGTAGCAGGTAATGGTGAGCCATCTCCTTAAACCACAATGCTGTGAGGAAGGAAGTTCCAGGAATGACATAAAAATTGGTAGGGGGAGCAAAGTGCAATAAAGGAATAAGAAACTTCCTAATGAATAGGGATAGGTTTGGTGAATGGGCCAAAAATTGGCAGATGAATATAACATGGATAGATGGGAAGTTATCCAACAGCAGTCTGATTGTAGCACTATGGTTGGCTCCGCAGCACAGCAGGAGCAGAGAAAGACTGGGACAGCTTTAAGTGATGGGGAACTGAATTGTAAAGGGAAGTGACAGGAGGTCTGTGGCAGCAAGCAAGCCTCTTAAAAGGGATGTTGCCTCCTGAGTTGGGGATATCTTGGAGTGGCTGCAGGACATTCTGAAGGGGGATGGTGAATAGCTAGCACTTGTGTACATGTGGGTACCAAAGACTTGGGTAACAAAGAGAAGTGAGGTCCTGCAGCAAGAGTTTAGAGAGTTAGAATGCAGATTAAAGAAGGCTACTAATGTAATCTTCAAATTACTCCCAGAGCCATGCACTGCTTAATGTAACAATAGCAAGATAGGTCAGACCAACATGTGGCTAAAGGAGAGAGGCCTTCAGATGTTTGGATAATTGGGACAGTTTCTGGGCAAGTGGGACCTATACGAGCTGGACAGGTTGCACCTGAACTGGAATGGATCCAATACCCTTGCTGGGAGGTTTGCTCATGTTGTTGGGGAGGTTTTACACTGACTTAGTAGGGGGATGGGGAGAGAGCAATTGTAAAGTCGGGAGTAAGATTCACTCATATATCGAAGGAATACTAGGACAGTCCAGCGGGCGGAGAAGACATAGGCGTGAAAAGGCACATGAGAGAACTGGAAAGCTAAATTGTATTCATTTTAATGCAAGGAACCAGACTGTTAAGGCAGATGAACTTAGAGCATTGATCAGCACATGGGGACATAATATTGTTGCAGTCACTGAGACATGGTAAAAGGAAGGATTGAACTGGCAGCTTGACATTTGAGGGAATAGAAGTTTCAGACGTGATGGGGGAGATGTAAGAGAGGTGATAAAGGAAACTATCCATGCAGTAATGAGGTAGGATGTCTCAGAAGGCACATATGCTGACACATACATATGCACAAGCCTCACACTCAGCATATATTCACATACACAAAACATGCACACACATATACACACAGCACATTAACACAAAATACATACACAACATACACACATAAACACAAAATACATACACACATAAACACAAACACAGCACATAAACAAAAAATACATAAAAACGTGCACACATAAACACAGATATGTGCACACACACAGCACACACAAACTCATGCATAAGCACAACACATACACATGAAACACATATACAACACACACATATAAACACACACATATGCAGAACACACACATAGACACACACAACACACAAATCACCACCACACACATGCACCTGCTGCAGAAGTCAATCAGGAGTACAATTAGCACATTGAGCTTCACACTCCATAACAAGCAAACAACAGCACAATTGCAATCAGTACGATTTAGAGCTGAATTCTAATGAAAGGTCAGCAGCCTGAACTACTGACTCTGTGGGTCCCTCTCTGCAGGTGCTGTCTGGCCTGTTGATTGCTTGCAGCATTTGCTATTTACGTGTCAGGCAATGCAATCTCCTCCAGTCACCAGAAAATTTTATGATCTTTGGCACATCTCCATCCCTGGGACTGTTTGAATATTTTTGTTTAAACTACATCAATACTTACGGTTGTGATTGGCTCCAGGACAGTATGGTATCTGATAAAAGACAGGAGCTGAATTAATCCTTGGCTGGTATTTTCTCCCACGGTTTGCAGTATTCTGATGATCTGCTCTTGAATACGGTTAGCCCCTTCTACTGTTTAATTGCTTAGGCTCAAAGCTGCTGACAAGAAGGAGGAACAGATAAGTGTGAGAAAAAGAAATAGTAACACAAGATTTTGATGTTCAGTTACATTCATGATGTTTAACACATGACAGCTAGCCTGTGCATGGAAAGATTCAACAAACAGGAAGACTGATAAATGACTGAAGTTTTAAAAATATTGACTGAGGTTTAACCGTTCATTGGAAGATTTGTATTGGATAATGGTACAGATCCTTTTATGTTCATTTGAGTTTATTCTCATTTTAAAGCTAGGATCCTTACCTTTCACACACTGGGATGACATTGAAGTGTTTGCATGTCAGCAGTCATTGTTCTTGGATTTTAAGATTTTATAAAGAACAAAATCACATAGACACAGGGTTTGGCTCAACCACAAAATAAGCCGCTTGATGCCCTGATAAGTAACATTAAGCTGGTCTAAATTACACAACATCTTGTGCCCAATTTAAATCTCTCTACAATTTAACCTTGACTCCACCTAAAACACACAACTCAGTAGAAAAAATACTTGGTCGAAAAATCACAGGCAAAATCTCACAGTCCTGTTCCAATATTACTTACTTCACACCTAAACCTCCTGGATTTGGTTGTTACCCTTAGGTTACCCCAACCTCTCTGCCCCAGTACCCTTCGGCTGGTAACTTGCAAACCTTCGCATGGTTGGTCCTTTCCGTGAGAACAGTAAGTCCATGGCCAGATCAATCCTTCCTGATCTCCTTCTCGATTGCAGACCCTGCTGACCAAGATCATTCCACTTTGGCTTGAACACTTACAATCTCCTACACAGCAGGTCCGTCCAACATTGACTGGAGGTCTGTGTCAGACTGACCGGTCCTGACCCTTCTCTAACTTGTGTACAGTTGCTTCGACTCCCCACCTTTTTATACTGGTTCGTATTGAACATACCGCTACCACCCCAGACATGTTCCTGTCATCTGAGGATATCTGATGTCGAATCCTCCCTGGTGTATTTCACACACTGTGTAGCCAAGTACCATCACTTAAACAATGGACTGTTTTTTTCCAATGAAAAAATAATCCGGCCAAAATGACCAGCCCACAATGGTTTTAAACACCTCTCCTGCTGTTTTGAGATGGCATAGCAACAGCCCTAATGAAGGTTTAATTATCCATTTCCCTCCTCAGAGTAACAATGACCAGAATCCAATGCTATTGTCTGAGGTGGTCAATCTTTTGATTGAATCAGGTAATAGGGGTAATGGTATTTCTCTGCACCATTACCCCGTGACAGTAATCAGATTGTGTTGAATCCCTCACGCTGAGTCACTGTCTGGATTTAACTCTTGTGGATTTGTGCTGAGGGTTGGCATTTATTTGCAGCTCTGAGCCAGAGGGTTTTGAGAGTTCTTTTTTCTCATATTCCTTTACGAAGTTCTCATAGAGTCATAGAGATGTACAGCACGGAAACAGATCCTACGGTCCAACCCGTTCATGCCGACCAAATATCCCAACCCAATCTGGTCCCACCTGCCAGCACTCAGCCCATATCCCTCCAAACCCTTCCTATTCATATACCCTTCCAGATGCCTCTTAAATGTTGCAGTTATACCAGCCTCCACCACTTCCTCTGGCAGCTCATTCAATATACATACCACCCTCTGCGTGAAAAAGTTGCCCCTTAGGTCTCTTTTATATCTTTCCCCTCTCACCCTAAACCTATGCCCTCCAGTTCTGGACTTCCCGACCCCAGGGAAAAGACTTTGTCTATTTATCCTAACCATGCCCCTCATAATTTTGTAAACCTCTATAAGGTCTCCCCTCAGCCTCCGACACTCCAGGGAAAACAGCCCCAGTCTTTTCAGCCTCTCCTGTAGCTCAGATCCTCCAACCCTGGCAACATCCTTGTAAATCTTTTCTGAACCCTTTCAAGTTTCACAACATCTTTCCGATAGGAAGGAGACCAGAATTGCATGCAATATTCCAACAGTGGCCTAACCAA